>NW_008794446.1:5900412-5910882 GCF_000699145.1 Aptenodytes forsteri | reverse complement strand
GGGGGGGGGCTGCTGCTCGGGGACTGGCTGGGCATCAGTCAGTAGGTGGTGAGCAACTGCGTTATGCATCACTTGCTTTGTATATTATTATTATTATTATTAATTTAAATTATTAAACTGTTTTTATCTCAACCCACGAGTTTTCTCACTTTTACTCTTCTGATTCTCTCCCCCATCCCACTGGGGGGGAGCGGGAGGAGAGTGAGTGAACAGCTGTGTGGTGCTCAGTTGCCGGCTGAGGTTAAACCATGACACATCCAAACCCTGCTCTCAGGGACTTGTTGCTTGAAAGCTAAAGCTTTCCCTTTAATTTCCCTTTAAAGGGAAATTTCTTGGTCTTGTCTATAATTTTCACTTGTGCATGGCAGAAACTCTAGCTGTGTACATCCTGCAAAGTTCCTTTAACGCTGGACCTGTGAACAGAGCCATGCCATTTCTCCTGGGTTGAGAAGAGGAAGAAGACGGAGCCCAGCTCTAGCTGGGCTGAAATACTTACTCCAGATGAGTATTTCATTGACTCCAGTCAGTATTAATCACACTCAGTCCCTGAGGGGATTGGAGCAGATGCTGTACTAGCTGCTTCTGGGTGAGCAGATCCCTCGTATTTTACTTCCCTCTGGGAGTGCCTGTCAGAGCTGTTTCTCAAGAAAACAGCACATTTGCACAGAAACTCGGAATCGCAGAATAGCCCAGGCACCTCTGGAGGTCATCCGGTCCAGCCCCCCTGCTCAAGCAGGGCCACCTACAGCAGGTTGCCCAGGACCATGTCCACATGGCTTTTGAATATCTCCGAGGATGGAGACCCCACCACCTCTCTGGTCAACCTGTGCCAGTGTTTGATCATCCTCGCAGTATAAAAGGGTTTTCTTATGTTTAATTGGACTTCCCTGTGTCTGAGTTTGTGCCCATTGCCTCTTCTCCTGTCACTGGGCACCACCGAGGAGACTTTGGCTCTGTCTCATCTACACCCTCCCATCAGGTACTTATTGATAAGATCCTCCCTGAGCCTCTGCCTCTGGGAAGTCTCTGAAGGTGCCTAACATGGGTTCAGATCCAATTTATTTTTACTTATTTGACAGTTTCTCTTTAACCTGGCAGGGTGACTCGGGGCACTTTCCTCCAGAGTGTGTTTACAGGATTTTTGTAACTGTCACAGTGCCAGGCATTTGCTGCATGGCGATAAGCTGCTGGGAATAATTAGGGAAAATGTCAAAAAGATACAAATGTAACATTTATACAAAATTTTATACAAAATGCTACTGCTTTTTGAAGTTCCTGTCAGCGACAGCACGAAACCTCCGTGAGTCCCCAGCCCCTGGGGTTCATCCCACCTATACAGCTACGCAGAGCCAATCTCCCACCCAGATCTCCATTTCTCTTCCCTGTGAGGCTGGTGCCGGCAGCGCTGGGAGCTGGAGGGCCACATGAGCTCCTCGATGCCCCAGCATCCCGCACGTGGCACCTTTCTGCAGGGCGGGTTATCCGCAGCTCACACCCCCGTAGGAAGTAGCTCAGGCTGTCTGCATCGCTTACCTCACATCACTGCTCAGCCTGTCTCTCCTATTACCTCACTTTCCTGCTTGGTTTTGCCTCCAGCCACCCCGTCACCGTGCCTAGCTCTTCAGGTCCGCACATCAGTCTCCCAGTACCGGCGATGAGTTATGCGGCACATTCCTCCTGCTGCCCTCATCCTGCTGGAAATTAATTGGGCAGTTACTGCTGTGAGTTGCGGGTTTTAAATCTTTTGCTTGTGAATGAGAGTCTGTTTTCAATTAACGCTTTGCCCCCTTGCAGGGCTCATTACCAATACCTAGCATAAGGGTTTTATTGCAGCCTTCCTAGGAGTTGCATCGCTTGGACGGCGGAGGTGTAACACTGGAGGCGCTGGGGAAGGGACCGGTGATTTCCTCTGACTCCCCACTTGCTCTGTGGCTTCCCTGACACTCCGGCGTGGAAGCGCCTCTTCCTGCCAGCGCACAGGCGATCTGCTCGTAAAAGTGCACGCTTTGTTACTTGCGGGTCAGACAGAGGCTTCTCCAGGCCAG
The DNA here is from genome assembly GCF_000699145.1 of Aptenodytes forsteri. Lineage (NCBI taxonomy): Eukaryota > Metazoa > Chordata > Aves > Sphenisciformes > Spheniscidae > Aptenodytes > Aptenodytes forsteri. The sequence goes on along the minus strand of NW_008794446.1, from coordinate 5,908,837 downwards.
AGCCTCTCTACCAGTGCAAAGAATGGAAGAAAGGTGTTTGCTGCTGAGGCTGAGCAGAGGGTTCAAAGCATCTCAGGGATTGGTGCAGGCAGGTATCTCCCCTAATGTTCACAAGAAATTGCTTCCCTGGTGAGAAAAAAATTAATATATTTCTTCAGCGATTGCCCCAGTAGGAATGAAGAACCAGTTTGTATCTCCAAAGCACTTCAGGAGCAGCCAGTTACCTCAATGACAGCCCCACTGCCAAGTGCAGAGCACACCAGGACCGGCAAGCGAGCTCTGAATGGCTGTCCTCTTGCAAGGAGCCGCTCGCTGGTGCTGGCTTCCTGTGGCTCTGTGTCAGCCTTCAGCGGAATTACTGATTGCTGGGTGCAAGGGCTGGGCTGAGCACAGCAAAGTTTTTCACTGGAATCATTTAAAGAGGCAATATAACTATGTTTTTTAGTCAGCTCTCGGGGATCTGACCTATGAGACAATCCTAAGCTGTTTAAACTTGTGAGATATGAATATTGTTTTCTGTAGTGTCCCTGACCCTCAAAAAAGTGTCTTCTTCTCCATTAAGTCCTCCTGAATAGTAAAAAAATAGTTATTAATTGCAGATTTCTGGAAAACCATGATATATTCTCCTCTCCCATCCGCAAATAAAAAAAAAACAAATTTCAGTAGCAATCTCTGTGGAGCATGTACATTTGTAAGACCTATTTCAAAGACCCGTGATTCTGTCAAACCTAAGTGTTCAGTAGCTCTGAGGAACTGATTTTACACAGTCACCACCATTAAGATCCTGTATTTACATCTCACTCTCACTGGACTGGGAAATAATGGTACAATATAGGGACATATACAGTTAATGATTTATACTGCCCTATATAATTTTTTCAGGTGTTCCTAATGCCTTTGTTGGACAAATCCCTTTCTGAAGTGCCCTCTTCACCTGGGCTGAAATACCCCAAAGGCTTAGACTCCACAACTGCAACTATTTCTGTCTAAACTCTTCAGACACCCAAGTACTCTCTAGGTAGAACAGCCAGAACATCCTCAGTCATGCTGGTGTGGCAATGTTAAGACTTTTAGCACTCACCTGGGATTTACAGATGAGATGTTTCTGCATCTACTGGTGGTGATAGGATACGTTTATCCTATCCAGAACACAAAGCTTTGCATTACCCAAGCACATGGTGGTGACAGCATTACCTATAAGATGTGAAGTCATCTGGGAGGGAGTCTGAACACCCATCTCTAGGCTTTAAGCAGAAACCCTCTGTGCTACCCGGAGCCACTGGACTACACGGAGCAGCAATGATGGCAGGTTGCTGTTGAAGATGTTCCACTTTGCATAGAGCACTTATACACCCAGAGGAGCAGTATATAGGTCCCAGGTCTGCCTCTCTACCGGCTGAGTAGCTGCTGGATCTGTTGAGACAAAGAAATGTATGAGGCCCACACGCAGATGACAAGGCTGCAGTCGCCCATCTTTCCTACTAAGAAATGTTTAGTGAAGTTCTGGCTGGCTCGCTGTGGGCATAGAGCATCTCTCTGCAGCAGAGGTTCATTTATGACCCCGTTACAGTAACTGCGAGACCAAAATTAAAAAGATAAATGTGGTGTTCATTAGTGGATATTGGGTTTTTACATCTCAGGCACTTGCACGTTGCAAGACTATCTTAATTCTGTCTTTTTAGAATTTATTTTTAAATGCACTCTTTGTAATATATCTCATGGAATAACTATTGCACAAACAGAAATAGCCCGCATTAGACAAATACAAATCACGTTTGAGTTGACTGAGTCTTCCCTTTCAGGGTACAATTAATTATTCAAGAAGTACACATTCAAATGTTGCATAAGAGCTCTCTTCCTACTGAAATTATCAAATATGTTTAAAAATTTATTAAGGAGGAGACAAATAGCTTAAAATACCTTTGTGAACTTCTAATTATTTTCAAGATAGGTTCAAAGCCAGTATAAAACATCCACACGTAACTCAGCATACTGCTACACGCTATGTGCTCATGGGCATGTAAAGCCCCTGGACAAAATCATACCATAATCCATGAATCCTTTATTATTCAACACTATATTGCTGCCCTCACAGAAACCAGTGAGAGCTCATGTTGTTGACTTCTCCGGGAGCAGAACTGCCCCTGAGCTCACCGATGGTCACAATAAGACATCCTGACTCCCCGGTGCGCCCTGCCCGCAGCACCCCTTTCTAGAACAAGCGTTGCATGGCCTCCGTTTCCGAGCAGCAGCACCCTTCCCGGGCAGCACTAGTCCACAGCTGCTCTAAAACCGTGGTCTGATTTCAGACAAAACCAGGGTAAAGCCTAAGTTTAAATCACTTACTAGAAGATGATATTGAATAGAAAATTATGACAGTTTGTTTTCCTAGCAGCAGGAAGCAGGAATTTTAAACGATAAGCTATTGAATAACAAACATTATCATCTTCGCTGGGCAAGTGTCTCAAATAATTTTCTTTATGAATAAGGGAGATAAAAAAGATTTACTCACAGGCTGAAGAACATAACAATTTTTTACCTGTCTAATTATTTGTCAAGGGTTGTAGATCAGCCCTGTCAGGCAAGCACGGGCAAATGCTCTGTAAAAACAACAGAGGTGGATTAACCTGGTGGGGCTTCTTCACATGTGTGCTACAAAGCTCTAGACATTTCATTAGTCCTGCAGGGATAATTGCAAGTCTGTCAGTTCCTCCTAAAACACTTTAAATTTTCACACCACTTGGCTCTCAGAACTGGTATTGCTTAAAAAAAAAAATGGCATATGAGACTCTTAGAAACTCTTTTTCATCCAGTCTTAAATTTTACTTCTCTGCCCAAATAGTCTTCTCTATTTCTTCCTTTCTTTCTCAATGGTCTTCTTCCCACTACAGCTTGTTTTTTTGCCTAATGAACCTACTATCCAAACAGAGATTTAGCAGGGAGGCTGAGGGGACCTCAGTCATCCCCCCATCCCAGCTAGGCTGGTGTGCCCTTGACATCAGCACAGCCGCCTTGTTTAAACCAAGGCTACCTGTGAAGTAAAAAATGCCCAGAGCACCTCAGATTTATTCTCCTGCTCCTCCTGCTTGCCATTTTTGCCACTCTCTTCTATGCACTCACATATCAGCATATTTTACATTTTGCTCCCACAGAGGAGACAGTTGTGCCATCAGCTGACAGGGATGATGCAAAGAAGCACCCCAGGTCCAATGCATGTCAGCGCTTCCACCAGTCCCTGCTGCAAGGAATAATCTGAAAAGACAAACCATGGTATTTTCTTGCTTAACAGCACTCAGCCACCTTGGGCACTTGGTAGCACCTTTGCAAATCTGCCTTCTGTATTTTTAATAGCCAGTTCCTTACCTGATGTTAAGGTCCCTGTATGTAAATGCTGAATGCATTTAGGATTTGGCCTAACTTACTGTGAAGGAAGAATTGTAAAGGCCTGGTGAACACGCTCAAAGCGGAGTAGCTTTAGAGGAGAAGGCAGAGCTCAGCGCTATAAAAAACCACAAGAAAAAGGGGGGAGTTTTGCAGCCTGTAATGACCAATGCACAGTTACTATTTTGTCTTTAATCAAGTCCTCTGCACCCAGTACCTGTGAATACTGCAGTGGTATCATTTCTCCACAAAACTGGGAGGAAATTCTCCATAGCCAGTGGAATTCCTTTTAACATCCTTTTCCCAGGAAATCAGGCTGTTTTGCTCTCTGCTATGCCTAAGAGTCTCCAGCTAAGTGCACTGAGTGGCTGTCTTAATTCAGGAGTGCCAAAAGGACTGGACAACCCCATGGTCATTCTGCTCAGGCTCGAGCCTGCATCAGCCTGGCTTTACATGGTGCACCTGGGCACAGCGGTGACAAAACTGAGGCTTGTCCATCCTTTCCTTCATCCCCCAACTGTCGGAGTTTCCCTTTGTTCAGTGTCGACGACGGAGCGGGAGATGCGATTCCGGAGTAATGACAGATCTCAATATGAGTATGGTCATTCCGAAATGCCTTCATGGTCTTTATCTTGTTTTTCTCCTTTCAACTGCACATTCCTTTCTCCGTTATTTACTGCTTAAGTGCCTTGTCATGCCAGGTGGTACAGTGTTTGCTCATTAAAATCAAACTCAGGAATGTCCGTTAGTGAGACTCCCATTCCCACACCCAACCTGCCCTGCATGGGCAGACCAGCCACTGACAGCATCCTCCAGCACCTGCAACTGCAACAGCACAGCCTGGGCAGAGGAGCTCTCTGTGTCTCACCAGGGCAGGTGGGACCCATACACAGCCAGGGCTCTGTATGCCCATATAGCATTCAGCTGCAGGATCCCTATATCCCCCCGTTACCCCACAGAGCTGGGTCTGGGAGAATATTCACATTTCACCCATTCCCTCTTCTGTGCTCACGGTGACAGCACTGTCCATGATGTCTTCAGTGTATGAAGTATTGCCATTCATTGCTGGATATTTCATACCTCCCTTTCAGCTCTCCCCTTTTGCTGCACACCCCAAGCAACTCAGACAGCCTTTATTGATTGACTTTTTTTACTTAATTGTGTAATTTCTAGAACTACCACCCAGCGTTATGCTTTACATTCTGCTCTCGGCTGCATTGGTTAAACCCCCGTGGCCTCCAGTAGGTATCACACAGGTTAGCAAGGAGCTGGAGGTGGCCCTTAACATGTCAGTGAGCTCTTAGAGGACTTGACAATGGGATTTCAAACTGTGTTTAGTAAGAGGCAGTATTATATTAAGACAGTAATCAAACAGCTTCAAAGTGCTTCCTAACTATGTTCACAGTGAGAAAATCTTTCTGGTTGTTGGTTCTTTTCACCCTCGAGAACTGCCTCAAAACAACACCCCCAGCAGCTTGCGCTAGTGCTGAGATGAACAACAGCCAGGGACCAGTCCTGCACTCACACGTTGTGCTTCCTGAAGGTGAAATTAAATGATTCGTTACTCACAAAAACTTAATAAGCCTCATACCCTGCTTGTCAGGGCAGTCCTGATTAACTGAAGCACAGGGTGTCATGTTGGGTCCGCGCAACTTCAGTTCAGTGGGTGATGCCAGAGCAGCCTCAGGCTCCCGGCAGAGAGAGGGCCCATTCCCCCTGACATGGAAAGCCTCTTTCCCCATCTTAAGAGGAAAAAAAGATGCTTCATCTTTGTTCTTGAATGTAAAAAGTTCAATAGCCCCTTACCCAGAAACATTCTCTTTCCTGCATCAAATTTCCTTTCAAGCTCTATGTATTTGTACTTCCAAGTTTAACTGGAACTTACAGTTCCCCTAGTGGGAGGTTCACGTTTTGGACATGGGAAGAATTTCATTTCCACAACTTCATTTGTGTCTATCTACTTAAACAATAAGAGCATAAAGGTGATGCTGCAGATTTCTCTGGGACATATACCCATTGTAAACTGGTGCGTTTGGGACCTTCTCACCGCTACTAGAGCAGGTCTCCTGAGAGAAGTAACAGGTACTCAAAGGTACCTGAAATTACAGGGTCCAATTCTCTTCTCACTATGGATATCACTGTATTCAGCCACAGGCTTTCGGGTTGGAAGGAATTCATTACTGTCTAGTCCGGTATGCTGCAGAACAAAAGCTGTATGCCCTACTGGAGGCTGGGTGCACAATTTGGGGGAAGAGTGAGGTGGGCAAGATGGGACCTCACTGGAGGGAGGCATGGCAGTGTGCCCAGTGTCCCTGGGAGGGGGCGAACGGCATGCATGGACCTAGGGGGCTGTGCGGTCACGGAAAGTGAGAAACAGAGGGGATATGTGCGGTAGGGGCGGGAGGAGCTCTAAGACTTGCAGAAAAAAGGAAAGGAGACCCAGGCAAATAGTGTGAGACCAGCCGTTCTCTTGTTATAGTAAGACCTGTTTAAGGGTTAACTGGGGAAAAAATACAGCACTAAAGGGACCAATTTATTTCATTTTAAAGAAAGTAACAATATGTAATTTTTACGTAAACTCAAGTATTCAAGGACAGATGGCATTTCAGTTATATTTTATCATGCCGTTTTCCACTGAAATCCTTCTTTGTGATGATTTAGTTATGACTCTAAGCAAAATTTTGTTCAAAACCAGATCCCAGTCATGATTTATCTTTGGTCAAGGTTTATAAAAGTTTCTTCTCCTCCCCACCTGCAGATTTCCAGACAGTCCCGGTCTCCTTGTACACTTTGGGTCATCCCATAAAAGCCTTCCCAGCTGACTTTCAAGGCCTGTGCCAATTTTTCCTGCATGTACCTATTGCTCAGAGGTATTTCACCTCCTCCTTCCAGAGCACTGCTCTGTGCTGCAATCCTGGCAAAGGTGATGAAACTCCACAGAAACTGAGACAAAGCCAATCAACCCCCTCCGAGGGTCACTACGGGGTACGTAACCTCTGTGTGGAGCCTCTGTGGGACTGCTAGAAAAGCCACCTCCCTCTGCCAGCTCTTGGGACATTCCTCCATCGAGAGCAGCATCAGTGGGGTACATGAAGAAGAAGCTGGAGCAGCGGTGCTGCAGAAGCAGCAGCAGTCTACCAGCAAGATGACGGGTGTAGGACACATATTGGTTGAAGTGGGCAGAACAGGACAGGAAAAATAAGTTCCGCTTTTTTTTGGCAAAACCCTGCGTGACCTCAGGCAAGTTACTTTGTGCCTGATGAGATGCAATAGCTTCAGATGTCAACCTGTACCACAGTTTCGTGGTTGTTAAAGTATAGGAAAGTCCACGGAAATTTGTGGATTGCAACACATTTGAAAGTAAAGCCACAGATATCTAAAACTAGACACCTGAAACCAAAAAAAACTTTAGTGAAATGTGGGTCTCCATTTTATTTTACCTTAGTTTTCTGGCCACTGGAATAATCTGTAGCTTTGGAAAAATATATGTTTGGTTAAAATAAATTTTATTTCCAATCGTGTATTATACATGATAGATGAGTCCTCAGTACTTGTTTGGTACATGTATATGTTTGTGTACGTATATATGAGCAGGGTAATTGCACAACTCCTGCAAAAAAAGCTTTTCAATAAGGCTTTTTTTATGAAATGCACAGAGACGCACTTTATATCACAGATTCATTTTGGCTGACAAATATATTTTCAATACTGCTCCTTACATCAGCTCTGCCAGCTCTTCTTTGCTAATAAATTTGAGGTTTAGGAATCGAGACAAACAGAATGTACATAAATGAAAACTTACATGATATAAACAGTGTCAGCCACCGAGTCATAAAACTTAATGTATTGAAACCCATTAGTGGTAATTCTAGCTATATCTGGCTGTCAGAAAGGAATAGATGAAAAAATTTTTAAAGGCTAAAAAAAAGACAGATATTTCTCTTCATTTAAAGTCAAGATTCAAAGCTGAGGTGAATTGATTGCTTTCAAGGAAGAAAGGAAGATGGATGGAAGCTGCAACATCAGCTGGGTGGAAGGCAGGGCTGCCCGATGGTCTTATCTCACATGATTAATGTAAGGCTGTTTGCCACGGCGAGCACTATAGCTGCCTTGTGGCTGATGGCAAACTAAAAGCAGACTTGGAGGCTGGCTTTGCTTTGAGGAGGTGGTTGGTAGGGTTCCACCACAAACGTAACAAGCTCAAACCCATCCCCGGGGCTCATATTTGGGACCAAAAAGAAAGGTACTGTCTGTTCGGTTCACCTCTTAGAGGCCACGCAAACTAATCTTTTGCCAAAATGGAAATTTCTGTGAATGTTGTGATTGAATAACCGCCTTCCACCCTTCGCGAGAGAACGGGAACGAGCACGGGATCAGAACCCCTTGAGGAAGCCCTCTTGAAACCTCCTCCGTGCCTGTGGCTACCTCTGCAAGCAGTCCTTATTTAAACTCTTTGGAGTTATTTTGAAATGACCCTTTTATCAAATAATGGAGAGCAGAATATGTATGACCTGCTGGTTTTAGAGTCCTTTTTCTCTCTGAATGCTGTTCAAGCTCTGGAGTGTGGTATGCAGTCCCTCTTACGTTATGCAGCCTGGAATAATCTTGCATGGGAATGAAGTGGATCTCAAAACAGTTCCTCCATTTTTCTGCTCGTTTCAATAAATCTGAACAAGAGCAAGAGATTTTTGCTGGAATTCTATTGTCAGAAAAATGTTCCGACCTTATTTAAAAGTCCAAGCTGGTAAGTCTATGAGGATGTCTTCAAAAAATTAAACTTCAGGTTATACTTTTTTAATTCAAAACTAGAGTTGACCAGATGTCCTGGTTTCAGCAGGGATAGAGTTAATTTCCTTCCCAGTAGCTGGTACAGTGCTGTATTTTGGACTTATGATGAGAACACACCGATGTTTTAGTTGTTGCTAGGTAGTGCTTACACTAGCCAAGGACTTTTCAGCTTCCCGTGCTCTACCGACTGGGAAGGCTGGAGGTGCACAAGAAGCTGGGAGGGGGCACAGCCAGGACAGCTGACCCAAACTGGCCA
>NW_008794446.1:5891452-5900044 GCF_000699145.1 Aptenodytes forsteri | reverse complement strand
GTGCTCAGTTGCCGACTGAGGTTAAATCACGACACCAGAAAACTTTGATTAGAAAGGCATTTAAGGGAAAAATAATTTTTTGAAAAAACAGCATTTTCCTGGGAAAAATTTCTTTTTTGCATAAGCTTGAAGTGATTCACAGTGTTCTGTGAACTATCAAGAATTGTCTTGAGTCTGCAGGGTTCAAGGAGTCCTGGCTTGTTTTCCCTTTCCTTTCCTCTCATGGGACAGGGTCTCTAGAAAACGGTATGTCCCATCGGACAACACATGCCTCCTTCTGGACATGTTATGCAGCATGCCGTGGAGGTCACACCACCCTGAATTTGTTCCAAACTCTTGCTCGCAGAGGTCAATCAGGTAATCATCAAGCCTGAGCTGGAATTCCCAGGAAGCAGTGGAAAATATTATATGAACTTACTGACAAGATCAACTTGGTGTGTTAAAACAAAGCACCCTGATTCTGTAAATGCTGAAGTGATTTATTCTGATGTCGCTCAGAATGATACGTCTCAGCTTTTGCCCTGGCATGGGATGAAAAGCAAGAGTTTAAGGCCAGCATTTGCTGCAGTCTGGGTCTTTGGGGCTTAGCTTAGCTCAGCTCAGCTCGGCAGAGCAGTGCATGGGGGAGCATCGCTACAACATCATCCCTCACCTTTGCAGTGCAGACTGGAGCGAATCCAAACCTCTAAAGGTCGCTGAGCTTTCCTCAGGGCTCAGTTATCAAAGAACCTGTAACTTGTGATGATGCCCTGTGCCTGGCAGGGTGATAATCGTCTATGCCTGGGGACGCTGGGTCTGTACTTCAGCTTGTACAATGGTCATGCAAGAAATCGTCTCTCCCAGGACCCCTACAGGGACCAACCCTTCTCCTGCTTACTTGAGTGACTGTTTGAACTCAGTGTTCATCCAGAAAATGCAACAGAAATAGTTACTGGTTTTCAGTGAGCAGTTACCCAAATTCCAGTGCCTTGGGCATGCAAAACTGAACAGATTTGAGCCTTTGCTTTTTTAAAACAGCACCCAAAAAACTCCCTTCTGGAACTTTCATCAGGATCATGTAAGTGGTACTTCTAGAGCTTTGCCTAATGCTTTTTTGCTATTTTTCATCTCTTGGTGGTGTGTGTCTGCTGTGTATTTTGCTTTGATATGCTGCTGAGAGCAACTCAGCTCACTGTCTCTGCATCATCATTACATCCGCAGTAGGAAGTCCTGTGACTGAATGAATCAATATCGCAGATGGCCTAATTCTAGGGAGGTAGATTTAATTAGTACAAGCCATCACTGATACTGCGTTTTTCCGTTGTTAGGCCAAATATATCCAAAATTGTCATTGTCTGCTGACTGGGACTCAGTGCATGTGTTAACAGTTTTCTCAAGCACCCAGAAAATTGAGCTGATCCAACTATTATGAGCCAGTTTGGCTCTCAGTGGCAAAATTCCCAGGGCTGGAAAAAAATATGGAAGTAAGGGGGAAAACTGAGTTTTGGACTGCAAAATGTTAAAGCCATTGGCCCATGTCAGCATGATGCTTAGCTGTACTTAGTCCCATTAGGCTAATGAGGTCTTAGGGTTACATCTGCACAGACTTTTTTGCAGGGTGTGGTGCTTAGGATTTGTGGCTCTGTTATTCTTTGCATATGGTCATTATGGCAACAGCTGCTTTTAAATAACGCATGTTTGTTTGCATGTTTTATGGGTTTGTCTTGAAGATGTGGATGTCTCTTAAAGCAGGTAATAGAGGTATGCAGAACAGAGTTTGAGTCTGTTTCCCTCCAAGAAAAATCAAGAAAAAGTCCCTAAAGCTCTTTGAGACCTGCAAAGCCAGTGTTCGCTCCCTCGAGGTGAACGGAGCACAGCAAGGAAACACCAGGCAGAGGGAGGTCCTGATGCAGAAAGTGTGCTGTCCTTCATATCTGAATCAGAGCAATACCGAACACTGTCTTCAGCTTGCTTATGTCCCCACTTTCCTGGTATCAGCACCATTGACACACGTGGGTTTTCATCAAGGATTGGGTGGGGAGAACTTTCTGAACAATCTCTTCTTGGAAACATTGCCTAAAAGAGGATTGTCTTAATGTGTTAACTTCATATTGTTATAATATTATACCTTCATATTAGAAAGGAATAAACAGACAGGACTCACTACACTCTAACACACTTGCTCTAGGATCTTTCAATTTAATTAATGTGTTATTTGGTTTGATTCCTGGGGCATGCCTTGGCACAACATGAAACAGCTGGTTACTCTTAGTGAAGGAGATGCCAGTCCTGTTTCTGCCTCAAAGCTGGCCAAAGCTTCAGGGCAGTACACCCCAGACCCAGCTTCTTCCTGGTGTCTCATGAAGGACCCCAGTAGGGCAGGAGGTGGCCTTCAGGGCAGAGAGATCAGAGTTGGGGCTGACGGGAGGGTGAAAGTGTGTCTTTAGTCCCTGCTGCCCTGGAGTGGCACGGAGCAGTTCAGCCTTGCAGTCTGGCCACCCTGGGCATGCAGACAGCAGACACAGCCTGCCCAGAGCCTTGGGAAGCCCTGTCCCTCCCAAGCCCTCAGCAAAGCAGATGTATCTGACAGGGGAGGGTATCAAGAAAGCAGAAGGGAGACCTTCAGGAGAGAGCAGGCTAGTGTGCAAGGTCAGCATTGACCACTGCATGCACCCTCCTTTGGGAGGTGCACCCAGGGACCAGGGTTTCTTGCCACGTGTGAGGTCTGGAAAGTGTCAGGTGCTTCTCTCAAAGACCTCTCCAAACCATCCTATGCAGCCCCCAGTACAACGCTGTTGGTCCACGTGGACACCACAGGTCAGCACAGTACAACAAACCCAGGGCACGCAGGCTATACACCCAGATGGAGGTGTATAGTACAAAAATCAGGTACAAAGGTCTCATTTGAGAAGAGGGAGATCACCATCGCATGGTGCTGTTGCAAACTGAAACCTGTTTTGGAAAGGATCCTATCTGGTGTTCATACATTGATTGGCTTCAGTGTCCAACTGCGGTACCTCTGTGTCCATGTTCCCCACACCCCTTTGCCAGAGGAGCAGTAAAATACAAGGAGTAAAATTACTTGGAAGAGTCTCACAGGAGTTCACGTGCAGGGATTTCACTAGTCAGCAGCTGCAGCATTACCCAAAAAATTCTCACTAAAGGCTATGGATCAACCCAAGAAACTTTCACATCCAGGAAACCAAATGGCTGTAAACTTAACAGTGTCCACTGCCTGCAACGAGCTGTGCTACGGCTCTTAACCCTGGTGTGGAGGGCAGACGTCCCACCCAAAAGGTACAGGATGAGTGGAGGGAGAAAGAAGGTAGGAGAGCGATTAGATCAAAACGCTTTCTTCCATAACTGAGCAGCAAAAGGAAGAAATCAGTTTTCTGAATCATGTTAAAACTTTATTCATGGAAGCCCAGGGCCTTCTTAACATGTAAAGCAGGAATAGCCTCTAGAATTTGTTTTCCTCTTTTAGAGAAGTCTAAAATTGGCTGCTAATTGATTCTCATCTGTGCTGGCCAAAAAAAAATCCACAGATTATTCACATTTGACTTAATTTGAATAAATGTACTGTCACTGGCATGATTGTTAATTATCCTTGTACTCAGTTATGCAAATCAAGATCCTATGACTTGATCAAAGTTGGATAAGCTGTATCAGGGAAAAGATGTTTGTTTGCCTAAATCTGTGGTCTTATTCACATACAGATAACAGTGTATAGCAGGGGTTTGACCTTTGACAGGATGAATCTGACCATGCTGCTATTTCAGAGCAATTAGCACTTTTCCTGCCTTCTGACGAAGGGAGCAAGGCTGGCTGCTTTCCCATCTCAGCAGATGGCAAAGGGTCTGATGGTACCATTTTCATAGGACCTGGCTGGGAAAAGGGAGATGGACACGTTCAGCTGCTCAAAGAAGGCCTTGTGTTCTTCACTTCTTTTTCTCATGTCCTAATCTCATTTATCACCTTTCCACCCTAATCCTGAAACAGCATCCCAGCAGAAGGGAAAAGAGGTTGAGTGATGCAAGGGAGAAAGATCCGGAAAAGAGCCCTGGAGGTGTTTTCCCTTTGTCTGAGGAAAAGGGCAGAGTTTCCTCAGCAACACAAAATGCAGAAATGTGCTGCGACAAGATAGGAGAAGGAAAGGAGGAAGAAATAATGAGTGGAAAAGTTGCACTGGGGCTATGTTAATAGAAGAGGTGAAGACACAGATGCGATCGGTGCGGTAATGAAGGGGAACCTGCCGGTTGTGGGGTGGAAGCGACCGGTGAGATGGAGAAGGGGCAGAGGCAGGGAGCCTGGAGTGAAGACACTGTAATTTTGGTGTCCTGAGAGAAGTCAAAGCCCTTCATCCAACCCAGCAGCTGTCTCTCCAATGTGTCTGATTTATCTTGGTGGGATCGCCTAGCTGTGGGAGAGCAGAGCATCATCATGTTAAAAATGCATAAGGGTTGGCAAAACTGCTTTTATCAGACAGAAAGTGTGGTGCAGGTGGGAGAAGCAAAATCAAAAACTAAAACAGACAAACAAAACAAAACCAACACAGGACAAATTTAAAAAAAAAAAATCACAGCATTTTAATTTTTTTAATCCTGTGAGTAGGTCTAAGAACATAAACTGAAAATGAACTTAATAAAATCTCATACTGCAGAGAACAAGTGGAAAGGACCCACTGAGGAATACTTTTATCAGATCCCATGATTTTTGAGCCCATCTTGGTTTTTGAATCTTTGGATATGACAACTCTGGGGTTGCATAACTCTGAGAGACACAGGAGAAAACTGAGTCATCCTCACAAACAGATAAATAAAAATGTTGAAGGCTATTTACCTCAGCACTGCTGTATATACATCAGAAGTGACCTTGGGCAATCAGTATGTAATTTTTTGATTCAAAATCTTCAGTCTAATGAAACATTTATTTTTTCGCTTCCTACATGAAATACTCAAGAAGTGACTTGCCTGAAATCACTCATTAATGGTTGTAACGAAGTGCATGGCAACCTTAGAAAGCAAGGAAAACGTGATAAAGCACAAGGATCTTCACAGCTGTCAAAGTGCTAGTGTTCATTAGGATTTGTTGGTCATGGATACCCTTGGACCTCATCCAGGGCTCACTGAGCTAATGCGAATGAGGTGCATGGATCTGGGATCAGGCCCTGCATGCCAGCGGGTGCATTGTCTGTCTCTGGAGATGGCTGAGATCTTCTTCCACAATTTGGCTGAGGTGCAAGCCTCCAGCACTGGTTTAGTTTGGACACACCCAGGGTCAGTTATTTAAACAGAATCACCAGAATTTCAGGAGGTTTTTCACCAAGAAATGGGTGCAGGAAATGAAGATATTTTGAACAATATTATCTGGAGAGAGAACGTGTCTTTTGAGTAATCTGATTTTTCAGGTTTCTGCCAGGTAAGTCCAACAGTAGAATGAGCTACAGTTTTTGCAGGACTTAACCACATTCCAAACATCTTTCATCCCATCTTCAGATGTGATGCAGAACCTGAAGTGGTAAAGCAGGGATCTGGTGGTGGAGATGAGAATAAAACCTTCCTCTCCCTTCCAAAACCCAATAGCTTAATCCAGGTTTCCAGCCTTGTAATTTTTCTATTATTTTTTTCCCCTTCCCTAAATGTATGAGATCACTTACTGCAGAGCTCCTTTAATAGGTGTGAGACCTGTAGGGCTTTGATCACAGGAATACAGTCTCACAAGAAGTTTATCCATAGGTAAGTGAAATCATGAGTCAGTGCTTGAAAGCAAGAGTCTAAACATAAGAAAGGCTCTAGAAAGCAAACCCCTCATATTTTCTGCAAGAAAAAGCAGGCCCAGACCCATGAGTCTTGCCAACTCCAATGGTCCCACAGCAAAGCAATCACTTGCAACTTGGGAGCAAGTGGGAGCTGCACATGCTTAGCATCTTTGAAGATCACATCTTTAACAATATCAGATCAAAAATGTTCCTACAAGTCTATATAATTGGTTCTTCACTGGTTTTTAAAACTTTTCTTATTTAAACTGCCATAAATGAGAACTTGGCCTGGGGTTCTTCAACTAGAGTTCAAATAAAGAATAATATTTGATATGAAGTAGGACCAAAATCAGCTCACTTTCCCAGAGTGGCTTGGCTATGTACTGTCAAAAGAATTAACACTCACTGCTAATTAGGCAAAGGGGAAATGTCACTGAATACACCGTGAAGAACATATTCTTTTTAAGCAGCCTTAGTTAAAACACTTCCAGCAGCTATGCTATAAAGGCATGGTATCAGGTAAAACAGACGCAAGAGTTATAAAAGGTATCCTACAGATCCAAATCTTACAAGTCATTAGTTACATCCCCTTCTGGACAACCGTCCATCACCCGCATTTGACTCTATCTTGCTAAGATTGCTGCAAAGAATTCCTTTACTTCAGAAAAAGAATATATTGTCAATCTGCTAAAATTATTTGGTTATGTTCACCAACTATTTATGGCTTTGCATAAATAAGCAATTAAATCTAACCTTTCAAAATGTCTGGTGTAAACTGTGTGAAAGCTGTTCTAACAGTTGAGACCAACTAAATTCAATACAATCATAAGCCATCAGAAAAGCCTCTGATAATCCTACTACAGGACTACACATAATTCTTGCAGGTAAACATAACAGTGGTATATTTGGGCTGTTGACCTGTCACCTTTCCCTGCCTTTATTACTGTAAAAACAGGCAGGACATGATCATCCCTTCCATTTGTTTTGACTTTTGGCTGAGGCAAAGCTCAGCTCAAGCATAAGATGCCTCCAAACTGTTTTCCAGTAGCTCAGTTGCCCAATTTCACATAAAGCTAATAATAATGAAAATTCTATGAAAATAAATTTAATATAGAGCAATGTTTGCTAACAATCTCGTTAATCAGGCTCGTGCTGGCTTGTCTGTAAGTGTCCCACAGAGCTGTGAACATCCAGCCCCCAAAGCCTGGGGAAGACACTCGTCATGGGTCCCCTATCAGCGCGGTCCCAGCCACTGCAAGGAAAGCAGGCTCTGAGCTGGTTTTCTTAAACTTTGCATACTGCAATTAAGGCATTTTGGATCTTTCCTTCCCTGCATTTTCACCTCTCTCTTTCCTTTTAAAATCGCTAATTGTACTTAGTGACCCTTCTACACCCCAGCTTACTCCATTAGCTGAGAGGAGAGGTTGACTCACCCTCTGCTACTTGATGCATCTCCTGTATTATGTAAACAGTCAGGAAATTTGAAATATAGCATTGCTAAGGGATTGTTTATAATATGCTAGCACAATTTTTTGCTTTAGCCAATTAAATTTTTTCATCCTGTCAAACTGTGTAAAGCCCTTTGTTTGAGTTACCCTTAACTCGAGTCTAAATTATTCTCCGTTTTGTGTCCTGTGTAATCCTTGAGTACGATAATGCCATTTCAGCCACAGAGTGACATATGCCAGTGTCGAAGTTGACCCCCGATTTCTATACATAAATCAAACCAAACATAAACCTGCACCTGGCTCTTAGGAATTACTTTAAGCCCCTAAGTAAACTCCCTGCCATTTAACATTCACAATTAATGTCCATTACTCTTTTTAAGTAAAACAGTCAATTAAATTCATTCTATTAATGGGACTGTATCTGCTAAGCAATGTAATAAATATAATATACTTTCAAGGAATGATGTCAGTGCTCTTTCCCATTAGCTTTTTTTATTCTCTAGAAAGCTTTCCCCCCCACACTGGTTGCAGGCTGCCTCTTTCTCCACACTCTCATCTGCGTTGATGCTGCCATTGCGACAGTTGCCAAACGTGGGGGCCACCACCCCAGGGGAGCTGTGGAAGGGTTTGGTAGTGATGCACACAGTCACCATGCTCCTCCCCGGACTCCCAGCTTCTGTACTTCCAGCCTAATCTTTGCCTTTCATGCTTTGCCGCTCCCAGCTGGGTTTGTCAGACACAAACAGGCTCAGCACATTTCTCTCCTCCCTTTCTTTCTTTCCTTCCCATTAGCAGGCTTCAGGCAAAGGTTCAGCTCGTACAGGATTTCACTTCTGTTAAGAGTTGTTCTGCATCTGTCCTCAGGAAGTGCAAACCTTTTATCTCAAGGCAGGGCAACTGAGCACTCAGAAAAAAACCCCTTTCAGTAGGTATATGTCACAGCTTTAATTGAATCCCTGTCATTTCAACAGGGTCTTTCAACAGCTTTGTGGACTCAGTGAGCTGATGAAAACTTGAGCTGGAAAAAGAGCTTAGTGTGGCTACTGGCCAGGACAGCTCTCCCACACGATACATGTCACCTCATTGTGTTAGACAGAATTAACTGAAACAGCAGCATCTCATTTGTACAAGTGTGGCTATTGCGTAAAAAAGCCACAAGACTTCATTCAAGTGCAAGCTCGTGTTTGTATCTTGTATAAGATATAACTCTGAGTCATGGAGCAAAGCCTTTCTTATTTATAGAATCACAGAATCATAGCATAGTTTGGGTCAGAAGGGACCTCTAAAAGTCTTCTAGTCCAACCCCCCTGCCGTGGGCAGGGACATCTTCAACTAGATCAGGTTGCTCAGAGCCCCGTCCAACCTGACCTTGGATGAACAAGGAGCTCCTGGACAAACTCAAACACA
>NW_008794446.1:5888808-5890568 GCF_000699145.1 Aptenodytes forsteri | reverse complement strand
GTTGCCCAGAGAGGTGGTGGATGCCCCATCCCTGGAAACATTCAAGGTCAGGTTGGACGGGGCTCTGAGCAACCTGATCTAGTTGAAGATGTCCCTGCCCATGGCAGGGGGGTTGAACTAGATGATCTTTAGAGGTCCCTTCCAACCCAAACTATTCTATTAGTCTATGATTCTATGAAAAACATTTCTTTTTTTTCTATATATGTGTGTATATGTAGTGTATATGTACATAATATATAATTTCCTATTGCCTATCCTTGAAGGCATGCTCCAGGGCAAGTTCTTGTTTCCAGCTAACTCAGTGTCTGGTATGACCAGACATACTCTACCTGGTCCCCTCTGGTCCTTAGGCAAGTCCTCTTTCCCTGGGAAGCCTGCCTGTATCTGATCCTCAGTGCAATCTTTTGGCCTCTCTGCACAAGATGGAGATCCTCAGCTTCAGGCTGCAATCTGCTACTCATTCCATCCTTCAGACTCTGAAACTATCTCTCCTGGAGCAGGAGGGACATGGCTCCAAGGAAAGGCACCATCTCCCCAGCCTGGAGCAGACACCTGCCCAGCCAGCCGTCCCACAGGAATATGGTTCAACAAGTTGTCCCTCATATGTGCTTCACAGCATCTAAGAAAGGGTACATATCCAAGTAACGTTGAAATAAAAACCACTGACATTTAATTTTTCCCTGGAACACATGGTTTCTGAAATGAAATAGACTTAGTACTGTAGCTGTGAACCAGACGTCTGTAACAGCTATGAAACTGGAAGAGTCCGTTTCATAGAGTGGCTGCTTTGGCTTCCTGAGAGTCCCGGTGGGACAAGGCAACCCCTCAGCTTTAGAACAGTCCAAGATTTTCCATAAAACCTACCTCACTACAGAGCAGCCCGTGAATTTCTTCTTTCATTTGCACGATCAAAAAGCTCTCACTTTTTATTTAAATTCCCATGCAAGGCCTGATTTAACTCTTTTTTTTTTTTTTTTTTAGTTTATGCTGGTACTTTCTGAATTCCAGGGTGTATTTCTTGTTCTTCAGAGACTCACTTCATATGCTATTCTTTTGGAGGTGAATATTCACCTGATTCTGTAATAGTCACCTGCAGTCAACAACTGCAGCTCTGTTCTTACAAGCATTTATCCCTTGCTTGAGATTCATGTTCCAAATGTTATTTGTATTTTTGACTTAAAGGAATATCAGGTTCTCTTCACATTCAAGACCTTGATCCCATCTGCACACTTGGCTGAACTAAGCAGGTCCTTTCATTTCTCAGAATATTCTCCTTTCGTTTCTCAGGACATTCTCTTCTGGTCTGGTCTGGAAGAACGAGAGACATTTACACCATGTATTGTTACTAAATTACGGACATGAAAGAGCTCAGTATTCAGTCTGCCTCTGAATAAGTGAGTAGCAAAGGAGGAGGGTAGGGAAGAACTGGGACACAGTTGTTCTTTGTCTCTTTGCCTCTTTGCTGCTTGGTGTCCATGGATTAGGCTACTTCACCTAGAGCAGAATGTAAACAATAGTTGGAAGTGAGGGAGTGTCAGAGGCATGCCTGGGTTGACCAAGTAGATCATCAAAACTTGTTAACACAGTAGTCTCCCTAGGTTAACAGAGTAGATATGCTAAATTAACTGGGGCTTCCACAACAGCTGGAAACTCAATGAATTGGGAGAGCTATATTGAGGCTGTCATAGAATCATAGAATCATAGAATCATTAAGGTTGGAAAAGACCTCTAAGATCATCGAGTCCAACCGTCAACCCAAA
>NW_008794446.1:5886172-5888443 GCF_000699145.1 Aptenodytes forsteri | reverse complement strand
CCACTAAACCATGTCCCTAAGCACCTCATCTACACGTCTTTTAAATACCTCCAGGGATGGTGACTCAACCACTTCCCTGGGCAGCCTGTTCCAATGTTTAACCACTCTTTCAGTAAAGAAATTTTTCCTTACGTCCAATCTAAACTTTCCCTGCTGCAACTTGAGGCCATTTCCTCTCGTCCTATTGCTAGTTACTTGGGAGAAGAGACCAACACCCACCTCGCTACAACCTCCTTTCAGGTAGTTGTAGAGAGCGATGAGGTCTCCCCTCAGCCTCCTTTTCTCACATCTTCCGAGTTGGCAAAACAAGATACCTTATGAGTCTGAAACTCTTTGGGAGAATGAGAAGACGAGGTTGGCAACATCTGCAGAACATTCCAAAAGAAGCAATAAGCCATCCATAGGGCACCTTGTGTTACCGTGCCATAGGTGGCAGTTATCTATACAACAAATGCTCACTTCCACTTTCCTTTAGCTGTTACATGATACCAGCTTTAATAGCCTTATTTCATTTTCAAATATTCCTGATGGAGATAGTTTGGCATCTTTAAAATAATCTCACGAGCAATGGATAATTCCCCTTTCAATTTTGTACTAACAAATATTACAAAAGCTTTGATGTTGCTGTGTTTGAGGCATTAGTGCCTATGAAGAAAAAACCACCCTTTTCAACTAAGCCTTTTTTTTCTCTATTGAAAGATAAGCCTATTTATTATAGAGAATCTATCTTCATAAGGAAAAAAAAAGCTTTTTATGTTTTATCTATGGCTGGTGAAACACAGGACTATTTAATTTGCTGTCAGAATCCAGTGAATTCTTTGCCACACTGCTTGACTTCTGCAGCAGCCCCTTTGTCACGTTGTGCACGCAAAGTCCTAGGGAAAAAAGATCTTAGGTGCAAGGACAGCAATGCTTTTGTGATCTGTTTGTTTAGAATGCTCTCTTACACCTGCGAGTCAACCAGAAGCAAGTGAAAACCTTTTTCCAAATAATCTAGAGTAAGTCTAAAGGCAATGATCGTTATCTTTATTGATACTTATAAAACCAAACCTACGTTCCTTTAAAATTCAGTGCCTTCTCTTTTGGGGTATATCTCACCTTGGTCATATAGCCATTGTCATAATCCATGTGAGGATCCTTGAATCATTCAAGTTTGGAAGGGATTTCAGAAGGTCTCGTGTTCAAAGCAGGAGTTCAGACTAGGGCCCAGAACTGGATGAAGTATTCTAGATATGGTCTACTGAGTGCTCAAAGGGCATTTACTCAGCCTAATTACTTACCTCAGTCTCTGGCTCTGTTCCCATTGATGCAACCCAGGATGCTGTTAGCTTTCATCCCTGCTGAGGCATGCTCATGGCTCAATGTTTGGCCCACTGCTCACCAAGACCCCCAGGCCCTTCCAGCAGAGCTACTCCCCAACTAGTCAGTCCCCAGCCTGCACCTCTCCTGGGGGTCAGTTCTTCTCCAGTGCTTTGCATATGTCCTTGCTGAATTTCATGAAGTTCGTATTGACCCATTCCTCCAGCCTGTCTAGGACCTCTGGATGACAGCCCTGCCCTCCAGCATATCAACAGGACCCCTCAATTTCACATCATCCACTGACTTGATGAGGGGGCATCCTGTCTCCTCCAGGTCACTGATAAAGATATTAAATGACAGGTCTCAAGACAGACCCCTGGGGAATTCAGCTTGTAACCATCCTCCAGGTAGAGTCTGATGACCCATTAGTCATTACCTCAGTTTTTCATCCATCTGGTTGTTCACTGCTCTAGCCTGCAGTGTCTCACTGGATACAAGGATACTACAGGAGATAGTATTGAAGGCCTTGCTAAGATCAGCATAAATGACATCCACTGCTCTCACCTTCTCCACAAATCTATTCTTTTCATCACAGAAGGCAAACAGGTGGGTCAGACATGATTTACCCATAGCAAATCTATGCCTACTGTCCCCAGTTCCTCCTTCTCCTTCATGTGCCCAGGAACAGCTTTCCAGAGGAGATAGTCCATGATTTTCCCAGGAAATGTGGTGAGGTTGACCTGTCTGTAGCTTCCTGGTTTGTCCTTCTTGCCCTTTTTAAAGGTAGGTGCAAAGCTTTTGTCCTGGTTTCGGCTGGGATAGAGTTAATTTTCTTCCCAGTAGCTGGTACAGTGCTGTGTTTTGGGTTTAGGATGAGAACAATGTTGATAACACACCAATGTTTTAGCTGTTGCTAGGTAGTGCTTACACTAGTCAAGGATTTTTCAGCTTTCCTTGTCCTACCGACTGGGA
>NW_008794446.1:5846685-5885923 GCF_000699145.1 Aptenodytes forsteri | reverse complement strand
TCTCAATTCTCTCCCCCATCCCGCTGGCGGGGAGGGGGGGAGTGAGCGGGCGGCTGTGTGGTGCTCAGTTGCCGACTGAGGTTAAACCACGACAGCTTGTCTTTCTACAGTCACTGCAGACCTGCCTCAAATCCTACAGCCTTTCTGAGATGCTGGAAATGGGCATTGCAACGGCTTCCAGAGTTTCTGTGTGTCTGCAGGGCGGTCTTAAACTCTTGAGCCGTATTGAATTCTTTACTCACGCCAGGTTCTCACACAAAAACATACGTGAATGAAGCCTTTTGTTAGCTGTGTTCAACAAGTTTGTTATTGGCATAGGTTCTGTACTTGTTATCCATACCTCCCTCGCCTCTCAGGTGTGTTATAGCACTAAAATACACCTGAACTTGAAGATTTAAGAGTTTAGTAAATTCCAATCA
Source organism: Aptenodytes forsteri (assembly GCF_000699145.1). Taxonomy (NCBI): domain Eukaryota; kingdom Metazoa; phylum Chordata; class Aves; order Sphenisciformes; family Spheniscidae; genus Aptenodytes; species Aptenodytes forsteri. The sequence continues at coordinate 5,885,504 of NW_008794446.1, read as the reverse complement.
GTAAGAAATGTTTCACCTCAGCCATTCTGGTACCACAGAGTAGTTGGCCCTCCGTCCTCTTCTCTACTCCAGCTTCTTATAAACCCAGGAATCAAGATCAAGGTCTTCCTCCTAAAAGCAAGGCAGTCCCTCACCTGATCTCAGAAGGTTTAAAAATCTGCTCACGATGAGACCATCGTGCCACTGACACAGCGGGATTCACTACAGCAAGGGTAACCTCACCAGTGTGAGGGAGAAAATTTCAGTTATGTAAGATGGGTATGACGGAAGCTACAGTGCGAGTTCCCTTGGAAACCTACACATCTGTCCAGTTGCTTTCTGCTATGAGCTGGCCTCTCCTAAGATAAATACCTAGTGCATAACATTTGTTTACACCGGTGTGTACATATACTAGCTGTATGCACTATATATGCACACGTGATGTTAGAGATTTATGTAATGAACATGTATATATTTAATAAAATCTGATTTCAACCAGATGGAATAATCATGTTCTCAACATGTTTTCCAAGACTTTTTTTTGTTTTCTCGTATCTTTATTTTTGTCATAATTTTATGCTTAGTAAAGAGTATAGCTTTACCTGAAGACTTTGTTCTGATACATTTGCTGTTCTTCAGGTACTTCCTGACCATTAGAAAATGTCTGATTTAAGAGCAGCTGCTCTGATTTTGCTTTTAAGAAATTATTGCATGCTCAGAGTCAGATACCTGAATGTTGTACCAAATGCTAGTTTCCAGGTACTGTAGCTAGTCTCATGGCCAACATGAAGCATGATAATATACGTGATGCTGAATTGGCGCCTACTCTGGTTCCTTCCCCTGGGAATCTTGCACAAGCAGCATGTTCCTACGTGATTCAGAGTTATGTCTATCCCTGCTCCTGACATTTCCATCAGAAATGGTGTGACTCTGCCTCAATGTTACGTGACACACACTTCATTCAGCAAGTCATGCTGAGCAATGGCTGTCCTCAGCACAGGCTTGGCTGAAGTCTGTACGTGCCCAGTACCCTTTCTCTGAACACGCTCGTAATATCCTTCTCAAAGGGTCCTTTTCTCATTCAGAAGAAAGATTCAAGGGCAGACTCCTTCAACAAGAGCACGATGGACGCACTACTTAGACCACTGACTGAAGTAGGGTATGGGATGGAAGTTAGGGGGCTCATAACTGTCATGCTGAGGAAAAGCTTTCTGTTCAGTTAATGGAAGAGGCTGTAAGCATCAAGTACTCCAGCAGAGCCGGGTCCAGCCCCAGGGGCAGCCGCAGCCAGTGCCCAGGAGCTCCTGGTAGGTTGTTTCCCCAGGACATACTCACGGATGTGCTGTCACAGATGTGCTTTCTGTCCCAGTCCCTATTTAAGTTCATGAGGAATATATCCATCTCTCTCAAAATACACATCAACAGATACCTTGCAGAGCTACAGTTATGGGTAAGTGACATCTGTTTCTATCATGATATTAAGAATACCCTTGGAGAGGGGAGGGAGGAGACCAGGAGCTAGCCCCACATTCGAATGCCTGTGTGTACTGCTGGGAGGCCAGGGGACAGCAGCCAGGTCCATGCGTGTCTGCTTTATTCCTTCCAGGGATACTGAGAATGGAGGTGTATTTACAACTTCTGGGTTATTCTTTGGAGTGGAGGCTGGCATGCCTTGTATACCTCAACAGAGAATTGTATCCCATGTTGCTACCATATGATGTACTGAAAGCTCATAGCTGTAAATTTACAGATGTTTTTCCAAGTACGGATTTTTCTCCCATGGTGAAAGGCAGTGGCAGGCACGCTCTGCTCCTTCAGTGTGTCCTCTAGGGCTGGGTGGGTAATGCAGTTTTATGGTGATTCACAACCTGGGGAGGTTGTGAATAATAACGCAACTGAAACACCACAAACATAAGACGTCTTGGCTGAAGAAGCACTGAAAGGAAACACAGATGAGAGGTCTTTTGGTTGGGAGAATATTTTCTTATGGGAGCAGATATTTTTCTAGCTGTAGTTGCCAGAGATGTTCTTTATTACATGAACGTGCCAAAAAATTTACTACCACTGTTAGACAGCTGTCACAGTGTTCAGATTTTGGATATGACAGTGTAGCATGAGTTTTATTTTCATCTGTGGGTAACAATGGCTGGGTAACATTCTGCAGTAGTACTGCATATAAATAATTCAGCTGCTCAGAGAGTTTTTTAAATAAAAATAGAAATTATTTAACATCATTTTTTAATTTGAAGTAAGACCAGTTACCCACTTTTTAAATTCTTGGCTCTAATTTAATATTAATTTTTTCCTTATGTCTCTCTCTCTTCATAAACGACAAATATAGGATTTTTCCTCCAGGAGATATTGTGTTTGTATCAACATTGATAAAACCATTTTTTAAAATAATTTTTAATTAAATCAGCAGAATATCTCCTTCTGTCTTCTTTATTGCTGCAACTTGCTCCAGCATTCACTGTATGATATTAGAGAAAGAAAAATAATTCTGTGGTATAAATACAGGATTATTATCAGAAGATATCAGTTCTCTGTGTGCTTTTTACAGTTTTCACTACACTTCAGAAATGCAGATAATATGTATTTACCAACACACAAGGTAGTTTGAGTTTTAATTTTCTTTGCTTAGATTTTTAGGCCCTTAAACAGTGTGAACTTTATTCAAATGAAGTACTGCTTCCCATCTGTTTTTGCAGGGTGCCAGTCTGATGGTACTCCTCTTTGATTTACCGAGTCATTAAATGCTGCGAGATGCTAGCTGGTGTTAACAATCACGCTCACATAGCTCTACCAGAAGTGGTTCAAATGGTTATTGTCACCTGGAGGCCATTTCCTCCAGCGTTGAAAACATCAAAACTGATTGTGTGAGCACTCCAGGCTGCTTCACAGCAAAGTCACCATAAATTAACTCAAATCGTCTTCGGCCTCAGAGGTCAGGAAGCACTGGGATAAGGTGAAAACTGCCAAAAGGCAAGCTAAATTATACCCTGCAATTACCTTACATTTTCTTTGCGTTACAATGAATAGAAAGCCCTTCTTAAGTCACACGAATTGAAAGAGAAAAATAAAAGATACAAGGTTGCCAGTAAGGGGACGGGGGGTGAGGAGCAGTTTGAAAACATTCTAGGCACGGTCCCTAACTAAATGCTTAAGCTGACTTTGTTTTTAGTGGGATAGTTTTGGGGTGTGATGGCAAAGGCAGGATGGATAGTCAGAAGCAGGCTATGGAAAGAGAAATCTGAAGAAGGAATAAGAATCAGCTTGATGAGGAGGGGCATAATTCCAGCTCATGGAATGAACTGGCTTCAGAAACGGTGGGTCTGATGGCAAGAATTTCAAATAAATCTCGATTTGGGAGAGGTGATTGAGAAAGCGAGCCAGGCAATTGAAAGCACAGCTTGTTACTCATGTTTTAAGTGGCTGCCAACATTATTTATTTGCAAACTGCCAGTTTGTATTGCTCAGCTGCCCTAAAGGCGAGCAAGCATGCCTGTCACCTGTGACCCTGCCTTTGCACAGGCTCAGCAAAAGGCTGTCGGGGGCATGAGGTATCCTGAGTGCATGGGCTTCCCCCGGGAGTCCTGCCGTTATCTCAAAGGATGTACTGGCATTAAATGATGGGCCATGGAGCATATAGCAACCGTGGTGCCACAGAGCAGACTGAATTTGCCACTGAAGAAAAAAGCAGTGAGGAGGAAAGGAGGACAGCTGCTGAATCTACTAGATTCAGCACAGAAAAACCCACCAACAAATGCCTTTTATGCTGTTAATAATGTTCCACTCTATAAGCTTTTACAATTCTATTGCAAAAACATCAAATACCAATTTATTTGTATAATGCACTCACTGAGGTACATCATATATTTACTGAGCGGTTGAGATTTATCGTGCTGCAGTCTGCAAGCTGGCTTCATGCCAGTGCGTAACTGGTGATGGGAAGGTTTTCCTGCTGGATCCTCAGCCCAGTCTGTAGGATGTCTCGAAGCAGGAAGGACCCCTGCACATCTGCATCGTCTTATTTACACCCATAAATCCAGTCTGATGCCTGTCTGACTGACTCAGAAATAGCTCAGAAAAATCCTATTTCTGCATTGAATTGTGCCAGTTGTTCCCCCAAACATGAGATGCTCCTCCCTTCCTCCTCCTTATTCTTTTTCAAATCTGGAAATTGTCATCTTGGTTGCAAAGGGAATTTTCTGGTTTGCACATCCTTGCCCTGAAGGTGAAAAACGAGGTATGTTCAGCTTGCGCCCTTGTAAGTGTGCTCATCCCTTCTCTTTGCATTACATGCACACGTCCTCTGCAAGCTCTTTCCAGTAATCCATAACCCAAGTGGAAACCCTCCTCCTCTCCTCAGACCCTGTTTCAGCCCATTTGTTCTCATGAATAACTCTCTGGTTAATGGCAGAGCATTCCCATCCCCATCAAGGAATAGATGGTTGGAGTTCATAACTACGTGATGAAAGCAAACTCTGTTTATGACAATGTGTAACTTTGAATTCCTAACTTAGGGTGTGTTCTAACTACATTTTCCATTTGCAGCTCTGTGTTTATTTCCACATTCAATTCTAAATTGGTTCTACCATCAATATTAAAATGTCATCTTTTCAGCTGCTCAGCTGGATTCAAGAATCCCACTTCTTGTGGTTGTCATGGACCAGTATTGTGTTTTCAATATATGACCATATATTATAATACAGAGAGACCAACATTACCCTAGTAATGCTTTGTTTAACTGACATCATTATGACATGTAAGAAAATAGGAATGATAGTATAATCTATGTGACCATAAGGAATTAATTACTAGAACAAGATGCAGACCACACAAACCACTCCTGATCTTCTCTCTCTTTCTTCCTTCTGCCCAGTTTTTCACGGCAATAAGCATGCCTGCAGGCTAACTCCAGCTGTCATGGGACCTTCCATGCTATTCGTAGGAGTAACTATTGATTTTAGGATGATAGAAGATTGATCACTGCTGAGTCTGTGTGTGGAACTCAGGCACCAAAATCCAATTTAAGGAGGTTTCAGGCAACCTGTGATGTGATCCTTTAGTTATTACTGAAAAGCAATATTTTGCTTGTATTTTTCAGGTAATCACTTGTATCTATCACAAAGTTTGGTTTCATTCATCCCATTCCCAGAGGAGAGTTGTGTTTAGTCTTTTATGCCGGCTGATATACATGTGCATATATATACACACACATATGTTATGTGTATGTATGTATACATATGTTTTATATATACATATATACACATATGTTGCTTTTTTCCCAGTAACTCAGAGCAATTAAAGAATGTGCTTTGTAGTTGGAACAAAAGATTCAAGAAATGGCTGGAACAGTTTTCCTTTAAAACTTCATTTTTTACAAAAATTGTTTTTATTCTTTTGCCAACATACATTTCAATGGCATTTTAAAAGTCAAAATTTTCCATTTCAAATTTTGTTAAGGGCAAAACGTCCATTTTTGACCTTGTTCTTGATCTAGCTAAGTTATATTCAAATACCAATTTTAAAATACTATTTTCCACACTGTCTATAACATTTTAATGCAAGCTTAATACTTACAGAATAATCCACATGATCAAAAATAAGGAAGCAATCACTAATCAAAATGAAGCCTTTCCTTGGTGCCAAACAAAAATGTCTGGAAAACCGTCAAGAAATCTCTGACAAGCATCAGCGAGGACCAGTGGTGGGAATGGAGTTGCAGAGCGGGTGGCTGCAGCACGTGCCAAAGCTTCTTAGGAATGCAGCTTCGGGCAGGAAGCTTGGAGCCAGGCTTCCCATCTCCCAGTCAGCCAGGGTGGCTGTGCTTCCTGAGAGCATGAGACCTTCCTGAGAGACCTTTCCCAAGACTTGAGAACGACCTGTGAGCAGAGCTAAACTAGAAGACGTGGGTAGAAGCTTGCAGCCCCAGCCAGCCCTGCTTGCTGCAGGAGGAGAGCTGGGAGCAAAACTCTTCTGTGCATCCTAAGGGACTGTGGTCTTTCCAACAGGTACTTGCACAGGACTCCCAGCCTGACCCCTTAATCCCTTATTGTGATTCCCCTTCTCCCTGCAGTAAAACTCTGCTGGCACAAAGCCTTTCACATAAACCCCTTCCTGCCATGTGGGGAAGTGTGATTTCTCCTTTTGGAGCACCGTGACAAAATCCTGCAGGCATCCTGTTTAAATTTGTCGTTTACGAGTGACTGGCAGATGTCAGAGTGAAGGTCTAGAATATGATATTGTGACATGGCCCCAGGAGTAGAAGGTCTCAAGTACAAGGCTACAGTGCACAAATCATCAGCCAGCACTGACCATTCCTTTAACTTTCAGCACTTGGGGGTCACAGGCTCGTAGGAAAATTCAGGCTGGAAGGCACCTCAGCAGGTCCAACCTCCAGCTCCAAGCAGGGCAAGCTGTGAGGTCGGACCAGGTTACTCAGGGCTCGTATTCAATCTTGTCTTACTTGTACTTTCCTTCAGACATTGCTTGTTTCCAAGCTTCTTTATTTCCCCCAGTTTTACAGACCTGCTGTGTTTACTGTTGCCAGGGATGTCCATTCCTCCGGACTACCTCAGTGCTCATGTTGCCAACATCTTTTATTCTTTTTTATGAAGTGCCAGAACTGCAAACTGCTATAGTCTGGCCTCTGCTCAGAGAGCTCTCTCAGAATCTCTCGTCCACCTGCCATGTCAACTGGACTACCGAAATTCATCATCTGGATGACTTTTCTGTGCTCCCCTGATGGCGTTGGCTCAAAGAAAAAGGTGGCAGAAGAAGGGAGCAGGTGTTTGGTGGCAGCCCATGCAACATTTTAATCTTGGGGCACAGGTTCAGATGTGACTGTCAGTGGAAAGTACGAGGTTTTCATGGTAGCCCAGGTGATGAGCCAGTCCACTTTCTTACTTTCCATTAGCCCTTCCTGGTGTGCCATGCACTTCTGCATCATGTGCCATGCACTGGGCTCCCCAACAGCCCACGCTCTGCTCCACCACAGCCAGATTTGGCCTGTGCCCATTCCTGCTCCCTGTGTATGCATGTCTGCGAAGGGGGAGATGGAAATAAAAATATGCAATGAAGTAACTGCTTTCTTAATAGCATGCATTGTACCTTTAGCAATATTTTTGTTCTACTAAGTTGAAACTAGGCTTATTTTTTTTTCTCAACATTTGAGAGGATTACGCATGAGGCTTTGAACATTAGGTGCAGTCAATATACTGTCACAAAAATAGGTATCAAAGTTGTAGTACAAAATACTCCCACAAGTTTGTTGTAAATGCAGAGAAAACCTTACTCTTGAATGTCCAATCTGCTTTTGATAGCAACAAAACAAAGGGAGTTCACAAGTCCCAGGTAAAATGTAACCTTTAAGAAAGTATAAAAACAAGTGGAAGATGTCAGCAAGTGCGCTCAAAACATCTGCTTGCAGATTAGATGTGTTAAGAGGACCTACATGTGGAAATCAGTGATTTGTTGGCTTCTCTCCAGTACAACCTACTCTCTTGTTGCCAACACAATAAGCACATCCACTTAAAAAGTTCTGATGGAAAAATATGCATCAGAAAAATATGCATCAGATAAATGTAGTTTTGATACAATGAAAGCATTTCTGCTGAAGCAACTTAATGTAAAAAAAGGAAAAAAGTTGAAACATAATATTTTGAGTGCCCTGCTTTGCTTCAAAATACAATAACAATTTTTGAGCCATTAGTGTTAATTTATCAGTATATATTATGTAATATCTTTATATATATTAAGTACGTTCTGATTAGTATTATACAAGTGAAAGATGATACTATTTTGATCCAACTTTCTGAAAGTGTTTCAGTGTTATAAAAAGAAATGCTAAGTCCAAATGAAAATATATTTTAATTTTCTTTCCATGGAAACATAGAAATTTCAGCTTGACATCCAGATGTGGAAGAAAACCTGCTAAAAACAGCCAAGAAGAAAACTGGAATTTTATGTGCTAATGGATACCTGATTTCTGATTAGTTCCAGTAAGCTTCTGCAAGATGATGGAGTCTGAAAAAGTCTGCATTTCTCAGCTATGTCGGCAGCAGCATAGCTGCACAGGTTGTCCTAGTAGCACTAATTGCCCTGATCCTTCTATTTCAGCTGCCACTTGCTGTCACCCTTTAAGGAGTCTCTCCCCCATCTCTGCTCTTTGCAGCTCGAGTTTCCGATAATATAAACTCAATATAGATTAACATTGTACAAAGCATAGCTGATGAGCAAATAGAAGTATTTGTTCCATTTTAAAGAAGGAATGGATTTTTTGTTTCCAATTAATTAATAATACTCATCATTTAATGAATGAGTATTCATCACAAAGCCTGTGCATGAAATTTTTGCATCAGAAATTTAGGCGATTCAGCCAGTGGATTAGACATCAAATTCATTCATGCACAAGCCTTTAGGACCAGAATATTGAAACGATCTCTTGAAGATAAAAGCTCTAGACACAATGAGCATGTCCTGCTGCCTAACTACAGCCATTTCCAAAGAGAAGAAAATGTCATGAGCAGCTCATGAAACTACTCTACAAAGAAGCTTTTCTTAGAGGATCATGGGTAGAATTTGACAAAGATAGCTACCTTTTCTAAATGCATCTTCTTTGAGATAGAAAGCCACACTCTATATAAGAAAAAGGAATTGGTGTCAACGAAGATGAATAATATAAAACTTTGATCCCAGGTTCAAACGATACCAGTAAAACCACTATGAGCTATATTTGTGGTGTTAGTGCCATGACAGTGAATCCATGATTTTTGCAATAATGTAGTAATTTAGGGTATTTCTTGCAAAACAAGAGATGTTGCTGAAATGAAAGCAGTTGGCTATACCCACTATTGAACTTGCTGCTCTTCAGAATTCCCTGGCTAAAGTATTGACGTGCCATTAATCATTCCATGGCTGACTTTTTCTCTTAATTTTGGTGAAAAGAATTGTAGCTTTCCAGGAGTTAAGTCCTTATCTGGTATGTTCCATGATTCCTTCTCTGAAGTTTTCCCTCATTTTTTTATTAATTAAAGAAAGATAACTGTAAGTTACTATATGGTGGACCAGAGCCAGAAAACATCATGTATGAGCTTTAGAGCACGTAAGGCAGTCAGCAGTATTTCTCTACTTTCATCATATGAATTTTTTCCCTTTCATTGCTGCCAATGTGAAATTCCTGCTGAGCTTTGTTCAGGTAAAGCTGTTTTGATGTGTACCCAGGTGAATGTTTAAAATCAGATGTGAAGGTTTAAAAACACAAGCTGACTCTAGGAACAGACTCAGTAGGAAGGAGCAGCTGGTTTGTGTGTGCATGAAGCTTTGAGGACAGCAGGTCTAGGCACTGAATGGAGATGACAAGGGGCAGGGAGGAAGATGGACAAGGACTAAAGCTTGGAGCAGTTATAAAATGGTGGCCTTGGAGGAGCCAGGAAGCTCTTCTGAATCTCTGAAGAGATTTTAGGCATAAAATTCAGAAAACAAACAGACACAATGGCTGACCAACTTATTACTGAATTTATTACTGAAATTACTTGCTGCACAAGCTTCCTGTATCCTTCCCTAGCCAGGGCATTGCACTGTGTATTTATGCCAGATATTTTAAGAATTTCACTGAGGCATCAGGGCTAAAATTGGCATCAGGGGAGGGCAGGGACATGGTGGGGAGGCATCTTGATGTCCATTATGCCAGGCTGATTACATCTCTCTGACACCAGAGGTGGGTTTTCAGCAACAGTCACAGTAGCTCCTGAAAAACATTCAGTTTTAATCTGGATGTGTCAAATCTGGAGCTTTCGTGTCTCAGCCACCAGAGAAAAAATTTCCTCTAAGGATTTTACTCTCACCTCAGTTGTGTGTTTGATCCTCAATAGACAATTACCATGTCACCTGCTGTGTTTGCTTGGTGGCAGAGACAAATAGATGAATTTGTGCCCTCTCAAAGGGAGTTTCTCCTGCTCTGTTGCAAAACTTCTCTTTTGCTGGTACACAGTGAGCTCTACAGACTGAGAGCAAAACAAATCACACCTCTCTGCCTGTACAGAGCAGTCGCATCTCAAGTAGAAGAGGAGACCGGGCTGAGGCAGCTGTACAGTGGGGTTGAGTCTCTGGTGGCATCAGCGGAGATTGGTGCCTGCCTGCCTGATATTAAAGACCAAAAGTTTGTTGGTTTGATATTACATTATGTGCTGTGACAGCCATTTCCAGTGGCTCTCCACTGGCAGACAGGTATTTATGGTGTACCCCACCCGAGCAAACTTTCTGCCACTGGGATGTGTAGCCCAGATGTTATCCAACCTCCTCTCTTTCTCCCTAGCAGATATGTCTCTAGTTTCATTGAGTTTTATGTACTTTCTGCACTATAGAAATGGGATAAAAGACGTGAATTAAATGCATTATATCTACTACAATAGAGCATGGCTCTTTTGAACCTCTTTTAAAATTCCCTCAGATCTTTGTGATCTTTTGGTATTAAAGTCCCTTTAAGAGTCCGGCTATTTTCTAGATTTTTTTTCTCCAACTTTTTGTTTGTTTCTCTTTGCTAAATTGAAAACAATTAATAGGGTGAAAACAGTAATAAATGTTTTAGTGAGTTAACAAAATTGCTACCATGTGTTGCCTCGGAGTGTGTTTCTGAGGAAACAGCCCCTGGCTCTCCCAACTCTACCAACAGCACCAACTACATCTCCCCTCACTGTGAATGCAGCGTAGGCTCCCTGGTCACATGTAAATCCTCTGCAGAGACACAAAAAATTCAGTGGCTTAAACTACAGCTGAGTCCCAGACCAACAGGTTTAGGGAAAGCCAGGAATGTCAGTGAGCTACCATCTCGGTCTAAGATGGGCAGTAAAAGTTGGTAGAGTCAAAGGATGCTCTCAGGTTAAGGAAGTTGCAGTGTTTTTGAAGGATGGGTGAGAAAAGTGAAACTTTATACATACGTACCTTGTCTAGCCTTTACTATATAAAAGAGGGGTTTAAGCTAGTCATTAGGGCTACCTCTACTCAAGGGGGGAGGGGAGAGAGAGATTAGCTTCTCCAGAGAGCCGCTAATCCCATCGTAGAAAAATCAGTGTTACAGATTTATGGACTGAATCGACGGACTGCAGAGGGAACTTAGTTAACAAGTTGTGAGTCCCATCTAAATGGGTACCAGTTATTCCCACTGCATGTGGTAGACTACATGGATTGCCAGATGATTGTTATTTCTGGAGCCAGATGTTGGAGCAAACCATGGGAGTCTTCAGAACATAATAGGGATTACTGACTGGTAGAAAGATTTCTAGTTATGAAATTCTTCCACTGAAGAATTTTTAATGCATTAGAATCTCCAAACACCTTGTCAAAATCTGATCATAATTAAATCTGAGAAACTGAGGACATGAAGCATGCATCTGAAGAAAACTGTATCCTTTGCTAAAGAGACCAGTTTTAAAATTAATAGGTCCAAATCCAAGCCACTGAATTTTGGTAGGTTTCCCTGCCTCTTCCTGAGCATGCCATATAATAACATGCTTTTTAATACTGGACTGAATTATTGCAGCATGTTATTTAAGGGCCATACAACCTGCTTCCAATTACAGCAGCCATTGCCGATGAAAGAATAATTTTACTAGTGGTACACTCCGTAATGAGGATGTGAGACCTGGAGAGGAGGGGGAAATGAGTTTCTTCTCAGAATTTTTATTACAGAATATCCTCTTTTGAAGGTCTTACCTCTGGGAGTTGCCCCTGAAGAAGACTAAATACCAAGTGTTGGGACTAGCAGCACACATAAAACTCACTAAGAACCAAATGTCCTTGTCCATAAAATGACGTACTTTAGCTATTCCAGAAATCAGAGATGTCTACACATGAACTAGATGGGGAAGGGAACAGTTGTTTACTCATCCTAAGAGCCAGGTAGCTCTGATATATGAGTGAACTTGGACAGAAAGTTCACAGATAAGCACAGGCATTAATCAAAACTACTTAGAGTTGCGGGAAACCTCATGGAAGCAGGAATTACTGCTATTGCTACCTGTCACTTCCATTCCTTGAAATCGGGCGTGTGTAGAAACAGCTGTCAAAATAAGATTTAAGTACCTATGGAAAATCAAAACCTAACTGAGGTAAATAAAATAGCTACTTCAGTTTATTATTGAAATCGTCAGCTGGGAAATTGGCCATAATCATTTGGAACTGCTACAAATTGGTTTCAAATTATGGGAGTGAAGTGGGAGGTAACTGAACCACCGGTTCAGCAGGAGGAAAAAGTGTGAATAGCATGTCTGGTTCAATCTGTGCTAGAGAGTCCCCCATGCATGGACTGGCCATCACAAGAGGATCCAGCTTAGGTTTAGCTTCAGTGGAAACCACTGGGAATGGGTATTTTCTCATACTCAATTACAGATGCCTCAGCCGCCTTCTCATTTGGTGTCCATCTTCTGATAATTGCTCTACAGTGTGTTTTCCCACTGGGATGTCTTGATCATGCTAAGTCTGATCTCCATAATTTTTACAGTAATGTCTCCAAATAGGTATTTCCACCTTTGCTGTGGATTTGCACTATTTTATATGAAAGGAGAATCAGTCCTAGTAAAATCACTTTCTCTGCTGCACAATATGCCTTTGGGTGCCTGTCTGTATGTAGATTTGTATTTGAAGTGGGCAACTTACCTCCCCTTTCCCCACCATGATTTAGACTTTCAGGGACTTTGTGGAGAATGGATACCTGGTGGTGGCTGAATCTTGACAGCAGCAAGGACCAGATCCACACCTCACAAGTCCTGCTGGTGGACAACACCCTTGGTGCCACAGCCCCCCTGCTCAGCCTGCCCTTCCCTCCATCCGTACTTGCCCCTGTGTCCAAGTCACCACCTTCTCCCCTCATAGTGACTTCTCCACACTTGCTACTGCAGGTAGGCAAGGGCAGGGGGCTCATTCAGCCGTTTGGGTAGCAGCCGGATCCCACCCTCCAGGGAAGGGAGCTGGCTCAGCCAGCAGCATCTCCGGGGCTGCCCGGTGGACCACGCTGCTTTAGACACCTCAAGGCTTTCTGTCAAATGTGACTAAGTAATTGTTGGACTGCAAATCCAGGGCATGCTGTGAGAAGGTGTACAACTTGCTGCCAGCATTGGTTATGGGTGTTCGTATGGGACATCAGTGGTGGAGGTAACTTTTGGAGACAGGCGTTCCCCTCCTCTGGCTAGATATGAATATAGGACTTTCTGCCCCAGTGCTTTTACGAGGTGTGAGTGGACTGGATTCATGTGAAGATAGGTCTGTGCACTATATGCTAAATAATACAGTTTTTTTCTGTTGCTTTATTGGGTGAATAGAATTATTTGGACCAAATTTCCTGGGCAAACTCTTATAATTTAAAACAAGTGCTTTCTGTGGATATTTTGAACTGATGTTCAAGTCAAGTGACTCAAAATGATTTTTGCCATTAAATTTTGATATAAGTATACCTACAGAAAGTGAACAGAAAATTACTGTGAACTCAGTCAAAGCACATTTATTTAATAAAAACAATTCCTGAAAAGGTTCTGTGGTATTCATGCATTAAATATTTCTGAAGCTTGACAGGAGCTGTAATGGAAAGAGTGACATCAAAGATATTAACAGTCCCCACAAAGTGAGTTTGGAAAATATAATTGAGATTTCTCAGATTCTTTGCTTGGAAAAAAGGTTATTCATATTTTCTTCCTTTTCTGAAAGACTATCATATCATCTCATGATGTGAAGAAGTTAATCATCTGATTGATAATGATTTTTATTCTGTTACTGTTTGCTAGTCCCACTGTTTCTGTGAACAACATGGATATCTGCAGTCAGGAAAGTGGTATTTGTAGCAGTAAAGACTAAATTATCCTTGACTGATGTTGATCTCTGCTTTATCAGCTGAAGCTATTCCTCATGACTCTGTGTGTGTGTGTGTTCAGGAATGACTGTAATTTCCATTATACTCCCACCTGTCATAAATTTGTGTCATCTCGTAACAGAATTACAAATTCTGCTTTCTCAACTGTCTAGTGGTTTACCATAACTCATTTTGGATACTGGTTAGCTGACTAGCAAAATCTAAGGTAACAATTAACCTTTTTCTCACTTTTTCCTTATCTAATTTTTATTCCTGCACTTGCCTATACTTTACAGCTTATTCCAATTACTTTTTAAGCTTTCATTGCTCATTTCTTACTGTCGTCACTTGAGGATTAACCAGTTCACAAACCACTGCCCATCCACATTTCAGTGGCAATAGCTTCAGTAACTATTTGCAGGATTTACAGCCCTACCTGCTACGTACAGATCATAGACTCATAGAATCATAGAACAGCCCAGGTTGGAAAGGACCATAAAAGATCATCTGGTCCAGCCTTTCGTGGTGAAAGGGAGCCTAGATGAGATTATCTAGCACCCTGTCCAATCACATCTTGAAAACCTCCAGTGATGGGGACTCTACCATGGCCCTGGGGAAGTTGTTCCAGCGATTGATTTTTCTCACTGTAAAAAATTTCTTTCTTCTGTTGAGATGAAACCTCCCTTGGTGCAACTTGTACCTGTTGCCCCTTGTCTTCTCCTTGTGGCTCCTTGTGAAAAGAGACCGTCCATCTCCTTTGTAGCTGCTCTTTAAGCACTGGAATACTGTGATGTGGTCCCCCCGATCCTTCTCTTCTCCTTCAGTCTTTCCTCATAAGGCAGGTTCTCCAGCCCTTTGACCATCTTCATGGCCTTCCTTTGGACTCTCTCCAGTCTGTCTGTGTCTTTCTTGAATTGCAGGGACCAGAACTGGACACAGTACTGCTGGTGCAGCCGGACAAGCGCGGAGTAAAGTGGGATAATCACATCTCTGTCCTGCTAGTAATGCCCCTGCAGATGCAGCCAGGATCTGATTTGCCTTCATTGCTGCAGCGGCACACTGCTGACTCATGTTCAGCTTGTTGTCCACCACAACCCCCAGGTCCCTCCCAGCCATGCAGATTCTAGCCTGTACTGGGCTCTTTGTTTATGTTGCCCAAGGTGCAGGATCTTGCACTTGTCTTTGTTAAACTTTGTACAGTTTTTGCTAGCACACTCTTCCAGCCTGCCCAGGTCCCTGTAAGATGGCTCTCCCTTCTGACACATCTACCTCACCACCCAGTTTGGTGACACCAGCAAACTTTTTGAGGGTGCTTTTGGGACCTTCTTGTAGGTTGCTTTTTGCTTTGTCCCTGTTGGTGACGTGGTGCTCATGCCAGGCATCCGTGGCTTCCCTGGAAATGCTTCCTAGAGAAACCTGCTGTGAACCTGCATGCTGGTGTTTAAGAGTCTGGTTGCAAAGGTGTTACTGGCTGTAGCTGTGTTGCTGGCACAAAATCAATAACAAATTTAGATGAGGAAGGGACAGAGAACTCCAAAAGATGCCTTCTCCAGCCACCAGTTCTAGAGATGTCAAAGCAAACCTTTGCCCTCCTTCTCTCCAGCTGGGCTGTGGCCTTGGTCACTGTCCCATTGTGAGACATGCTGTAAAGGTACTCAAGATGAGGGCCTGGTCTTGTGTGCTCACTGCAGAGCTCTGGTGGTATGGAGGAACTCATTGGTCATTTAATAATTTACATATGCTTTATAATTTGAAAGTCTGCAGACCTCCTGACATTTCATCAATAGACCTTAGGCACGGAAACGTGAATGCAAAAGAGGGCGGATTCACTAGTCCTGAGCAGAATACATGACTTAACATTCCTGATTTGTCAACATATCTACAGCACCTGGGACTGATTGGATATTTGTTCTGCAATTTTTTAAAATTGTTGTCACCTATTAGGTGTCCCAAAGGATCCATCATCATACAAAATTTATATAGTATTAGTGAAGAATGCACGTCTTATATGCATTCTTAATGCATTAAAATAAAACTGGAAAACAGACTACTTTTTCTGTTTTATACTCATTCATTCAACAAATACTGAGGCTTCCTTTAATAGAGCTTGATGTTTCCATAGTTGTTTTCCTTTCTTCCTCCTTTTGTGGAATAAATCAGTATGATAATGATGTCAGATTACAGCAGCTCTGGAAAGTGTGTGTATTGGGAAGCAAAGAAAAATGGCAGATTTACTATTTGCCATGTTCTGCATGATTCGTTTGCAAGCTGGATTGAAATGCTAGAAGTGGAAACATAACGCAATGAAAATTTAATCAAAAAGTTGCTCCAAATCCATAATAAAAGTAAGCTGGAAATAGTAATCAGGAAGACAGGAGTAACTGTTGGCTTTTTCAGAAGGAAGCATTTCATACCCAGAAATGCGCAGTTTTGCAGGTTTCACCTCCCTGACCTCACATGTCTGGTTGGTAGGTAGAGCTGAAACTATGACCTTCCTTTGCACCCTGAGACCTATTCCACTGCCTGTAGTCCACAGGGGATTTACATCTAAGGGAGATATTGCACCCAAGGCATTCAGCCTTCCTAGGACACTGATTGATCTCCCTGGCACATTCACAGTCCAGTAGGTAGAGTTACGTTTCTTGTATTTGGGCCTGAAGTTTGTCAAAACAGGCTTAGAAGGAGTCAGAGTTATCTTTTATTTACATTTGTTAGGTTATCTATCTGATTAAAGGCTAAACACTATAATCCCAAAGGCCCAGCGAGGATCAGAGGATGACTGGCAAGTGGAAACCCCCACAACCTGCCAAGCGGAGATGGAGCCCACTGCCCCAGCTGCTGCCCGAGGCCATTCCAGGGGAACGATTCAGCCAATGTCCCCAGTGGGAAACTGCCAACAGGAGTCAAGGAAAGAATCTCTCCCCCAGAAAGCCATGCAAAATAAAGGGGGTTATTGCCTAGAGGGGAATAGGACTTGCTATTGGATGCAGGGGCAAGAGAATTCAGGGAGGGTGTAAAACTCATTATAGGATATTTTAAGGGAATTGTGAGAATTTTTGAGAATTATGATTAGGCAAAGGCCCAGAGGTGGGGAAAAGGAGGGACCAAAGTGGACAAGGGAGAAATAAATGAGAAAATAGAGGGGGAAAGGAGATAAAATTTGCTGGTCACATGTAAACAAGGCTGCTGGTCTGGATGTCTCTCTAGCTAGGCAGCCTGTCAGTCTTCTTATTCCTATTTTCTGCATGTACATGCTCTCCGTTCTGTGCGTGTGCCTGTATGTGCATGTGTGCATGATCCACTAGCAAACTGCAAGTCGGAGTAGCTGGAGAGCAGGGTAAGAGGTCCAAGTGCCAGTCACTAGGGAGGGATCGCAGGTCTGAGGGGCCCCTCGGTGTCAAAAACAGGAGGTGATCAGGCAGTGGAAGACTGAGGCTGGATGGACCCAGGGTCGGCGGGAGGGCGCGCACGCACACATGTGTGACCACGGGGAATACATGCTCAGAATCACTACTGGCCAGACCTGGGGATGCAGAGCCACAGCAGGTAGAGTTAGCGGCAGAGACAGGAGAAAGCCCTTGGGTCCTCAGGTTCACTGGATCCTGCAACCTCTAACAAAATTAAAAAGCCAGAATCTATGTATATTTATGAATGTTTAATATGCATTACAATTTTCATCAATTTGATATTAAAGCAACAAACATAAATTCAGAAAGCCTCTGTAATCAAAGGCAGTGTTGGAGGACAACTTACTTCATTTGATGTTAGTCTACAGCAGTTCGTATGCTAAAAGTATATTTAAGTGTATCATACTGAGATTAGTTTTTAAGTAGTAATTAGATACTCACACATAACACCTTGATGTCTGCCTATTTATAACTTCAGTTTGGAGTCTGCAAAAGAAGTAAAATAAAATTTTCATTATCACTTCATGTAGATTTCAACATTTCAAGAAAGCTGGAAGTTGACTAAATGGCTGCAAAATTATATATTCTGTTTGTAACTCATTGTCAGAATTGAATGCTTTACATTCCCCAGGACCGCCAGAAACATTTTCCTGTAATGTTCAAAGTAATCTGAAAAGTCTTTGTAAAACTGAAGCATATTCAGCTGCCTGATGTGCCAGCTAGAGAGAAGAATTCATCTTTTGTTCTGGATTTTTTGAAATAAACTGAGTGAATTCACAGATGCAGCAGACACATACACTACACACAAAACCAGGGCACTGAGTTTATGAAACAGCTGCTGTTCTCCCTCCTGATAATATATTATTATTATCTCTATTTGCCAGGACATTTTTGCCGTTTTGAGATTAAACTTGCTTTCAGTTTTCTGACAGCTGTAAATACCTTCCTTTTACCATCTTGGCTCTAAGACTTTCAACATCAGAAGTTGTTTCTAAAAGTGCATGGAAGATATTCATCGCTTCCTAGAATCATATAGAATCATAGAATCATAGAATCATTGAGGTTGGAGTACGCATTACACTTTTAGACTGTATCCTCTGAAATTTTCACTAATATGAGGGGACCTGCTATTTGCACCATAACTCTGTCTTGTATGTAATTACGTCACCTTATCACTCAAGAGTGTGATTGCCCTGATTTTCTTTGTGAATAATATTAATATTTTTGAAACCTAGAAGTAAAAACTGAAGACCTGCATAGATTTTTCATTTGATTGTCATTACTTTGAACCGTCATTTAGGAAATATCCCAGATTGGGATATTTAGATTTTAGATATTTAGATATCTACAGTTTAGAAATAAGTACCCAAGTGCAGTGTGTTCTAGGATTCTGGCAGCAGCCAGGAAAACCCACTGTTTTGCTGTGAATTTTATTATATTTGTGAAATTATCACAAACTTTGTTAAAGATGGCAAAATCCCCTGCTGTTAGGACATCATAGAATCATAGAATCATTGAGGTTGGAAAAGACCTCTAAGATCATTGAGTCCAACCGTCGACCCAACACCACCATGCCCACTAAACCATCTCCCTAAGTGCCTCATCTACACGTCTTTTAAATACCTCCAGGGATGGGGACTCAACCACTTCCTGGGCAGCCTGTTCCAATGTCAGCTGATATATGAAAGAGATGAGCAATACAGGGAACATGTTGCAAACAACTATGTACTCAAATAGGATTTTTAGCAGGTACCTGAACATACGATGAGAACAAGACATGCATATACAATATGTCTTCCTAATACACTCTGAGCTTTCAATTGTTTTCAGCTCCAGAGACCTCCTTAAGCTGATGTGGTTTCTGTGTAGTTAGGAACCCTCTAGTTTTCCTTCCATGAAATTGTCTCTTTGAACCCATGTGAACTGTTGTTATCCTCAGCAACCTGAAGCAAGGAGTTCAGAGATTTACTGCATTTTCAATGAAGAAATCCCTGCATGACTGTCGCTTAATCACGGCTGAGTGACACCCAGCTTTTCCAGCTACTGTCACCCAGAACAGCAAAAGAACCATAACTGGAGCATCATATGCAATTTCTGAAGTACTGCCACTCCACTGGATATTGTACACTAAAAATCATGCAGTTCCTGAAAGTCCTTGCAAATTTGGTGTTTCACCAACAATTCATGAAAGCTGATGACTTTATAAACAGTTTGCTTTTTCATTTTTTGACTATGCTTCATCTTCCAGTGCTCTGGTAGGCATTCCTTCACCAAGCACTGACTCTCAGTGTAAGGGACTGCAGGAGGTGCATATTTAATTTGAAAAAGCAAAAATATATAACACATGCAGACAAAGCATGTTGCCACTTAACGTCTGTAATTTTTATTTGTTTCTATGTTTTTGCTGCATCCTTTAGTTTGATGTGACTTGCAGATACATGTGCTAAATCTGACTTTGCTTTGCCAGCCACAGCAACACTAGAGTATTTGTGCCTTAAAATTCATCCTTCACATAATCTATTTCTTCTGTGGGGTTTTTCTTTCCCACTGCAAATTCCTTATATGTTGCTCATTACTTTTTTGCCTTTTGCAGAGCCAGACTCAAAAACCAGCACTGCACTTTGCTGTCAGCCATATTATCCTCATCCTTGACGTGATCTTGTCTCCTCTTGGCTGACTTCAGAGTCTGCAAGATAACCAAAACTCTTCAGAAAATAAATTTTTACAAAAAGAAAAAAGAAAAACTACATCTGCTTGTGCCCACACGTCAGACTTCTTTGTCAGCCACATTCCTCTGTTTCCAGGTCAATCCTGTCCTACGGACTGTCCAAAGGCTAGAGACCTTACAGCTTCCAAACTCCTGGTCATCCTGCCAAAAGTTGGGCAACCCAGGAATTTGGCTGGCCTGGACACCTCGAAGCCTCATGTTCCTCAGCTAGTCAGTGTCTTATAACTTGCTGTTTCCAGAAAAAGGTATTGCACCACCTCAGCTCTTCCAAAAATTTCTTTCATGGTATTTTTGGGAAAGTGGGTTGAGGATTAGTCACATGTTGAGATATGACTGCAAAAACATCTGGAAACTGCTGGTAAACTAAACTAACTAAAACTAACTAAAGTTAGTTTTTTTCCTGGTCAGTTGTGTCATGTTGTGCTGGTTTTGGCTGGGATAGAGTTAATTTTCCTCATAGTAGCTAGTATGGGGCCATGTTTTGGATTTGTGATGAAAACAGTGTTGATAACACAGGGATGTTTTCTCAAGGCCTTTTCTGCTCCTCACACCACCCCACCAGCGAGTAGGCTGGGGGTGCACAAGAAGCTGGGAGGGGACACAGCTGGGACAGCTGGCCCCAACTGACCAAAGGGATATTCCACACCGTATGACGTCATGTTCAGCATATAAAGCTGGGGGAAGAAGGAGGAAGGGGGGGACGTTTGGGGTGATGGCATTTTGTCTTCTCAAGTAACCATTACGCGTGATGGAGCCCTGCTTTCCTGGAGATGGCTGAACACCTGCCTGCTGATGGGAAGTAGTGAATTAATTCCTTTTTTGCTTTGCTTGCGTGTGCAGCTTTTGCTTTATCTATTGAACTGTCTTTATCTCAACCCACGAGTTTTCTCACTTTTACCCTTCTGATTCTCTCCCCCATCCCACCGGGGGGGAGTGAGCGAGCAGCTGTGTGGTGCTCAGTTGCCAGCTGGGGTTAAACCATGACACGTGTATAATTTCAGTTGTTTACAGTACTGAAATTTATATCTAAGTCACTACCCTGAATGGTCAGCAGTGGAAAACAAGTACTGTTTTGTCATAATTTAGCTGCTGTACGTTAGATGTCCCCCTAAGGACAAGAACTGTGCTCTGATGTGCCTGTTTCTTTTCACTGACCATAAAGGGAGCCAGGGATGACCAGCTCCAATGCAGACATGCACATTTCGTTAGGTGAATTCCACCATTACTTCTCACATTCAGCCCATGACGTGACCTTACTATGTTACAGTAGTCAATCGCAAACAGAAGGACCCTGACATATCACAGTGCCTCTTGATCTTATTTATATCTTTGCCATGAGCGCACAGCAGTAACAGGAAGGCATGTTATCATGTATGAGATAGTATCTAAGTGTGGTACAGTCCATTTATTTGGGGAGTAATGCTAAGCTTGTTTGGAGAATAGCCAGAAAAAGATTTCCTTTACATTTCCCCAGCAGCTTGCTACTTTCTTATCTGCATTATCATAAATCTATAGAAAGCCCTTTATAGAATAATACGCAATAGGGACAATACATATTCTCTAAAATAGCACAGCAAGGAGCCACAATGAGAGTGAAGCATAGGAGATGGTTTTAAAGTGATGTTCCACTGATGCAAAATTTGCAGGGCAACTTGAGCTAAGGGGGGGCAGGCAGCTGTGACCAGCAGGGCAGCTAAGGGCTGTTTCTGGCAAACAAAACATTTACCTCCCTTCTCAACCAGTGGTACTTGTTCCCTCCTACCCCACCACTAGTACTGCTGTGTCCAGAGGAACTGCCCAATCTACCCAAGCTTACTTGGCTGCACTTGCTGCCAGTATCCCACAAAGATGGGACTCTAGACAACTTCTGAGATCCATTTTCTTTGCTCCTCAGGCATGCAACAGAGTGGCCAGAACATTAGTGCAATGGATTCACATTACCGAAGTGTCATGAACACTAAAATGATTTAATGCTTGAAAAGTACATAACTGGTTGCAAAATGTGCCAATTTAATATCAATAGATCTCAAATGTGTATTTAAAATTAAGTCCTTTTGAGACTGAGGTGCTTTTTGGCTCACAGCACATGTTAAAGGGCTTTAAAAGGAATGTTTAAAAGGCTTCTAAATCAGTGTTTTAACCATAAGCATTTTCATTTAATTTAGAATTGGGCTTGAACCAAAAACCCAGCACCCACTTTTGCATATCTGAAATTTGAGTCCTTTTCTGTTTGGACTTCAGTGGCCCTCTGACTGTTTATATTAGCTAGCAGTCTGGCCCAAAAAAAGTTGGCTTTGGCTAAATTGTGGTGGGGTATTTATTTTTAATAAGTCTTAAGATGATTAAAATAGTATTGCTTTACTGTATAATCAAGTACTCCTAAGCAGAGACCAATTGTGCCTGTCTGTCTTTATTTAGCCATCCTACCTGGAATGCAAAAAGAGCCATAGAACCATGTCACTGCAGAAGAAGGCATTTCTTACCCTATTTTCTTATTTCTTTTTGTATAATTGATTAGCTGTAATGCTAAATAATATCAAGGAGCTAGTAAAAAATTTTACATAAAAGACTTTCCTGTAGGAAAGTGGGATCTCATTGAAATTTTCTATTAGAAAGAATACTCTTTCTGTAGACATTTCTATCAGGAAAATCAAAATGACTTATTGTCTGTGTAAATCTTCATGTCCACCTTAGGCACTTCAAAATCCTGTGCTCATAGTCACATTTCTGCCTTGATGTAATTTTCCATTCTGTGCCCATGAAATGATCAGTCCCCATCACACTGGACTCAGCGCCGTCCTCCCTGCTTGGGAGGTACTGCAGAGGCGAGGCTGCAGGTGAGACCACAGCTCACCAGGGAAGATGTTGCTGCAGGAGGAGAACAAGGCTCATGCATTCCTGAGCTATGATTCCTAGAGGGCAATGTGCTGGGTCTAGAGGATGGAAAGATGTTTTGTAAAACAGAAAATGTTAAAATGTAACTGGTTTAATGTTTCACATAGGAAAGCAATTAGGCTTTTAGTACATTAAGTATTTCTGTATTTTGACTTTTGTCCTTGTGACAGAAAATCAAATACAAAAATACAAAAATATTGACATGCCCCACACAATGGAAATCTGGGAAGCACTGATCTCATGCAGTGGTATCTTTGCTGGAACACTGAGGATATTTGTTAGCAATGTGATATCTGAGACCTAGACAAAACCTTAAAAAAAGGCTGAATTAGATACAGACTTGCTCTTTTTGTCTGCCTTATTCCCACCATTTCTTCTAATTTGAATTTGGGCAAGCTAGAGCATATGAATAACTGGTGTGCAAAGCCAGCATTGACAGTGGTACCTGGACCTTTTGCTTTTGTCGCCAGGGACAACAAGCAAATGTTGAAAATAATGGAAAAGTAATAAAGCCCATGCCATAGGAAGTATTGTGGCAATTGAAGGAACTCTACTAAAGAGGTCTACACAAACACATAGGTGGAGCCATTGGGATAGGACTAGAGTCAGCTGCAGTGTGGACAAGGTAGGACGTCAGAGGCACAACTACAATGACACACCACCTGTGGGGCACAACATATGAAACTAATGAAGATGGGAGGGGGATACAGACACTTCTGTATTTCAGATTTGGCATATGCACCATTTCTCAATAAGCTTAACCATATGGGAAGTTTGATGCATCTGTGTTATTTCATTACTTAGTTCATTTGGGGTACGAATAGAGTCTGACACAGATGCTAAATTTCTTAAAGGGTTCAATTTTCATTAATTTTCATTCTTAAACTATTTATCAGATTGAATTGTAAAATGTCAGAAAATTCATTCAGTTCACAAAAGAGTATTAATACTGTAAGGGGAGGTTACATTTTATTTCTCACACATAAAAGAGAGAATGAATCTCTATTTTAAGTGAAAAATGGTTATACTGTTATAAATCTGTATAACCTATCAATGGAGACTTGGTTTTACTTCCGCAATTATCTGAAGTTGATGGTAAACAGCCAAGATTTACTCTTGGAATAAGTTGAGTTGAAAAGTCCAGATTCTTCTGCTGAAAAAGTCAAAGCCATTTTCCTTTGGAATATATGATCTACACATAAATAATCTCATTTTACTATGCCTTCTTTTTTTCACTTTGTACTCTCACTTGCACGTTGTAGTCATATTGTGTAATAAAACTGCAGAAATTCTGCATTTCCCACAAGTTGGGTGTAGAATGGTTATTTACCACCACCTCATCCTCTTTACTGCAAGGCACTGTGACAGGCATATAAATCTTTACAAGAAACATTGTTAAGAGTAGACAGTCCAATTTTTCTGAAATTCAGACCAAGAATAAGAGATTACGTGACCTTAATACTTTTGATTTTGGTTTTGTTTTTTTTCCCATGTAAAAGCTGTTGAGTTTCCTGGTTTCTAAATTTCAGACTGGTTTTGGATATTCTACATCTCTTGCCATGAAAGCAGATAAAAATGAAAATAACAGAAGGGAAGATTCAGAGACATTTCAAGTGATAAGCCTTGTTTAGCCAATATGCTTTGTGTTGCAGCCATTCCTTTTCTTTGGCCCTTATGGTAAGAAGACATAGTGAACAGTTGCAACTTTTGGTTTCAAGATGGTGTCCCCCCATATGCATTGAAGGGAGGGCAGAGAGCTTAAATCATCTAGTCCAACTTGCTGACCACTTCATGGCTGACCAAAAGTTAAAGCATGTTATTAAGGCCACTGACCAAATGCCTCTTAACCACTGACAGGCTTGGGGCATCTACCACCTCTCTAGGAAGCCTGTTGCAGTGTTTGACCACTCTCTGTAAAGAAATGCTTCCTAATGTGAAGTCTGAACCTCCCCTGATGCAGCTTTGAACCATTCCCACACGTCCTATCACTGGATACCAGGGAGAAAAGATCAGCACCTCCCTCTCCACTTCCCTTCCTCAGGAAGGTGTAGAGAGCAGGAAGAAAGGCTTTATGGTCATATAGAAAGGGACAACAGTTTGCCTTCTTAACGGACTATGACTGACCAATAAATGCCTACAATGGAAGAAGGCTCATTAGAGATGGGCAAGGACAATGTGCCCATGAAGCACAGAGAATAATGTGGGGTGTGACTGACCACAGCTGTTGCAAGGAAGCTGACTTAACACAAAGGGACCGGAGGGTGGCCTTTGCTATATATAGATAAACACTTATGTCAGTTGAGTGGATCAGCTGATATATCACAGTTGAGCGGATCAACTGGTGGTGTAAATGTCTCCCTGAGTTAGCGAGACCAGCATAGGGGGAGTGAATATGTGGCTGGGTGCAACACAGAGTATAAAAACTAAACAACTAACAAAAGAATTTGAGGAGAGCAACGGGCTTGAGCTGCCTTCAACCCATGTATTCCTTCTCAGCGACTGGGGACACCCAGCATCCTGACAATGACCATACTATAGAGAGCAGTAATGGGGATCACACTGGTATTGTGATTGAACTGTATATTGCAATTGCCATATTTTGCTAAGCATAACTTACATTTGTATTATGATTTCAGTATATTTTGTGTCATTCTGCTAAATCAGAAATGCTGTGTAACATCAAATATCTTCACATAAATAAATTTTATATTAAACATTACACCCTCCACACACCTAAAAGAACATGGTCAGAGAATATTGGACTCTGACACAGACTTACTGACATGTGCATTTGATGCCTGTGAGTCTCTGACTGTGAGTCTCAGTGGGGAAGAAGGGGTGTCAAACAAGCAAGAAAGTGGTGGAAACGGGGCAGTGCCAAACTGGTGGAAGTTTTAAAGAAGATCTGGTGTTGCTTGTTCATTTACCTGCAATAATTCATATTTGTCCCATTAAAGAGAGGATGTAAAATCCCCTGAATTGGCAAAAGATTTGCTGACAATGTAATTGTCATCAGGATCTGGTCCATAGCACACAGTGAATGCTTTGCAAAATAATGAAACAACGGTGGCAATATGAGATCTTTTGTGCAATGAATCATACTGGTATTGATCACTGCTGTAATTTATCATGCTTGCCATGCTACCGGCATTTGCTCATTGATGTACTCTGTTAGCAAAAACAGAATATTGATCACTCATTATCATGGAAATTTGCAGAAAATCTAATTGATACAAAATGCAGCACATCCTTGTGTTCAAAGCCATAACAAACAGAAAGAGCACAAACAGAATAAAGTAATTTGTTTCATGCATATCCAGGAGAGGAAGTTTCTCTGCAATTTTCTCATAGTCATTTTTAAAAAAAAATCACTCAACTGTAGAAACAAACTGAAAATAACTAAGAAGAGAGAAAAAAAATACAGCTCCTTATATACAAAAAAGGTGCTGCTAAGGATTTACTTAATATGAATTAATTTAAAATTTTCCAGCTTTTTTCTCTTTTCTATCTCCTGACAGAGCTATCTTCATAGGACTTTTCACATGGACTTAAATTTCAGGTCTAATAGATCCAAAGCCCTTTTAAGTGCTAATAGTTTTCTTCAGACTTCAAAGAAGATATGTCTACGAGGGGCTACTGTATGAATTTATAGTAAAGGAAAAGCTAAAATATATTGAAAACATAAAACAGTAAACAATGGAGTATTGTGACTAGCTTTTAAATGAGAAGTTAGTAGCTGAACAAATAAAATCATTCCATCTTCCAGAATTTTAGGGCTTAATCCAATAGAGATATGGGGTTGTTACCAACATACGCTACATTGGCTGCAACAGTCACTGTACCATTGTCCCTTTGAAGCAAAAAAGGATCTTTGACAGGTGTCTATACAAGAAACATGTTCCTGTTCGTGTTTCAGTAGAATGTTAAATTGTCATCATTTTGAATGCTGGAAATTATTACTATCTAAACTATGTGTAGCCATAACCCTGTTGTAGAGCTATGAGCTTTGTGAAGTTATTACAAGTGTTTTTAAAAAAAAGATCTTGTCATTATTTACCTCCAGCTATTTTGAGTACTGCACTATGTTGAGTATAGTAGGACTTCCAGTGCAACTATGCTGATTAAAGATCTTGCTATCTGTCTCTTACAGAGTCATTTCTCTGGATGTTCAAAATTACGATAAACTGAAGAAGATCTACGTCAAACATAATCTCTTTTTTTTCATTTAGAAGCAGGTTTGTGTGTGTAGAGAGTGAATACAACAACTAGGACTCATGAGTGCAGTGCTGATTAATCTACCAAAATCTAGCACAGTACATTCAGCATCTCCACACTCTGAGTACACCTCTCAGTGCTATCACCACATCTTGGTTAAATGGCAGTAAGGATGTTGCACAAGAACAATGAGATGTGGAGAAGCCCTGAACCATCACGCTTAACTGAATACGACTTAGAGGGCCAGAGAAAAGAGCAGAGATGTGAAAAGGTCATCCCCACAGACTGCAAATAACCCTGCTGCAGAGGGCATACATCACACAGAGACTTCAGGGAGAAATGGCTGTCAGTTCAGAGGAGAGACTCTTACCCGATGGAAGTTCAGGAGGATCATGAAATATCGGTACGCAGTTTTGTTTCATTTGTTCTTTCTCTGATGATGTGTTTGCCTGTTTCTTGAAAGGAATACGAATGGAGTATAGAAGACTCTGCCATAAGCTTCCTGATGTGGGAGAGATCCTCCAAGACAGAAAGAAAGAACACCAGTAAAAAATATGAAAGAACATAGACTGCAATTTGGTGATGTTTAAATGGGCATCTATGGGTGTAAAGTTCCTTTTTCACCCAATCTGGGGCAGGTGCTATTTTCTGTAGACAATTGCTGTTAGCACTAGGTTCAGTAAAGAAGGTAGGATGAAGCAAAAGAAACATGCACCATGTACTGAATGAAACCATGGTAGCATGGATGAATGGAAAGATGGGAGTTTTGGTAGCATCCAGGCTCTAACAAAGCCGTGACTTGGAAAGACAAAATGTTTAACTTGACTAGACAGGGTTTTTTTTAAAAACATGCAAAATGTTTCAAGCATTTTTTAAAATAACTTTTAGGTCTAACCTTCTATGGCATTACTGCAATGATAAAACAGGAAATAAAAAGAAGCAGTAGATCAGTCCAGTTTACCAGTCATAACATATTTGTTTGAGGCAAACATTTTTAGGCTCTAGTAAAAACATGGCTCCTGTGAGACTTTTTTTCTGCACACTTGAAGGTTGTTCCTTTAACAGACTTTGATGAAAACAGGGCTTTTCTTGGTATTAAATGTACACTTACCTTTTTGCTACTTTTTTCTTTATTTAAATATACGTCTCGTGCACCATCTTATTTTTTTCTACTCTTTTGATTCAGCTTCTTCTCAGTTATTTGAATTTTGTGATTTCTGATCTTGCCAGCAGCTCTGCAGCTTTTATTTTGTGGGACAGAAACAACCATTACTAGGAGAAAAGACCAGTAGTTTTCCATACATAGAGCCCACGAGGGAAAAGGATAAAAAAAACCCCAAACCAAAAAACAGAATATTTGCAAAAGGTAGATTAGGAGTTTATGAACAACATACAATATTACTGTTGGCTAAGTACTGATACTGATATGACTGAGAAGTTCATTGGCAGGTTCTCACAGTATATCCAGGCGGTTGCAGTAGTTAACGTTGTGCTAAAAATACACCCTCGAACTTCGTTATAGCAGTGCTGACATGATTTACCAAGACAGCACACACAGCTCTGGCATTCTGTATGGGGTAAATGCAGGCATGTTATTGAACTCCGGTCAAAGCCCAGTAGGAAAGCCTACCAGTGGGTACTTTCCTGTTTTTCTTATTTTTGCTTTTCAAAGACAAGCAAGAAACCCACAGCCTGACTCTATTGTGTCCCTTAAGTCTGCCTTCCTCTTTTTTTTTAATTGCCTCTCATAACTATTGCCTTTTATGATATTTTCTACCTTCTCATCTTTGAGAAGTAGTGGGAAAGGAAGGCTCCTTTTTTTTTCCAAAGTGGCAGGCTGTTAACTCATTCTTTTTGCAGTTAGGCAGACTCTGTAGGCTGTTTGCGGTAAGTGCTTCTGCAGGGCTCACGTTCTGCTCCTAAGGTGTGGGTATATTCCTAGCTCATCTTCCTCTTCCCTTCTCACCACCCTCGCTTACATGTGATGCTCCCTGCTGGATTGCCCTACATACAGATGGGAAATGCCTTGGGGAAAGTGTTTCCCTCTGTCTTTGTTTGTAAAATGCACAGAACATTTCTGGATGCTTTTGATAAGCAATAAATATTACTGCTTGTGCATAACTTTAGGACACAGACTGTGATCATTTACCATTCAGTACATGTATTATCTGTCTGATGGATGAGCAGGATTTGCACATCAATCCATCAAACCATGAAGATTTGGTCTTATTCCCATTGAAATAAAGCTTACTACTCATGTCAAACAGTGCAGGGTCAGGTGGTACAGACTTGAAAGCGTTCTGCAGCACTGTGTTTCAGCTGAAGTATTTTAGGGTTGAGTTCTTACATAAGACTTTTTCTCTGAGATCTCCAAGCATTTCACAAAACACACTAAAGACAATTCCTCAAAATAATAAGATGAAATACTGTCATAGGACAGAAAATGATATTGTTCCCCTGGGTGCTTACAATATTCCTATCCATAACTAAGGCTCCTAGCTTTCTAAATCAGTGACAGAAAAAAAAAATCTATTTTTGCTCCATTTACTAAAAGATGCCCTGCTCTAGTAAACACTGAAATGAATGAGTCATGCAATAAAGGCAGGCTTTAAAGTAAGCTACAATGATGAAACTCCCTAGCTACAGGGGCTTTGTTGTGTGTTTTGCTTTCTCATGACTGGATGCAGAGGGATGTGATTTATTTCTTTAGATGGGAAGAATTAAAAACACTAAAAAGATTAACTAAAGACCATTTATAATAGATGCAGTATGTGCCTTGAGAGAAAGACAGTATAAAAGATAAGCTCCTTGACTGGGATACTGAACTAATAGCAGTAATGTGTGTTAATAATGCACATATGTCTCACTCTAAATAATGTTATAGCAACATCAAAAGACCCTAAGTTCTTTGTGCAAGCAGTGCAAACACATATGTAGAATTAAAATATATTTAAAGAAAGTTCTACAGCACATTTGCCCAAGAAAGACAAAACCAAAAATAAAAATATATTATTTCTCCTCCTTTCCTAAAAGTCATCCCTCCGCCCTCTGGGACTAGTTGTTTGCCAGTCTGAAATGTTGGGCTGACCTCAGGAGGCACCATGTGAACCTTTGGGCAGGCCTGGCCACACTCCCTTCTTCCAGTCATGCCCTTTCCCAGCTGCAGAGGACGGGATGTTGTGGAGAAGCTCTACGCTCAGAAACACCTTAGGAGATCTGCTTGTGGGTAGCTGGTCACTCTACCTCTTTCCTTCTGTATCTTTGTCAATCCAAAATAAAATTTTAAAAAACAACAACATGAAGAAAATCAATGCTTGAGAAATCTGTGCAAATGAAAAAATATGTCTTTGAACCTTCACAGTTTTGTCAAATGGAAATAATATTAACCCAAAATAACATGCATGCCAAATCTTATTCCTTCAGATTATCCAGTAATATTAGAGTTCTGCAACAGCAATCACATATTTATTTTTCATGATGGGAAAGGTATTTTCTTTTCCCATGCATTTCATTATCATTAGAAACAGAACAATTCTGGCTCAGCCACAGCAGAAGTACCTTCATAAAGTAAACATACTAAATTTCAGCCTGAACAATTAATGCTGGAAAAGTTGAAGGTACCTAATAGGACCTCATCAGAAAGAAAATGTTTGAGAAACCTTAATTATCAGTTTCTTAATAATCTTTAGAAAAATAAGCACGTAGGACAGAGAACTTAAACTTCTAAGTTGTCAGCTGTGAATAACAAAAAAGCAAGTAACTTATCCTCCCACATTTGTGTCACAAATTCCAACTTGTCCCGAACTGTAAGGGCTGTGCTAGAGGAATCTTGCCCTGTTCAGTTCAGCCAGCCTTTGAAATCACTCCAATTCTCAAGGCTGCCTAATTTTCCCTAGTTCTTTTATCCCTTTCCCTCAGGATCCTGTATTGCCTGAGGACAGAGGAGAAGGGGAGAAGTTCTCACCCTTCACCCATCTAGCCCTCAGCTGAAATCACCTCCCAGAGCTGGATGTGGAGGGGGACACTGAGGATAGGCAAGGCAGCAATGCAGCATGACTACCTCTGTCTACCTCCAGCCTCCCTGGTCCTGCCACCGGAACGTACTGATATTCAAAGGTAGAACAGCTCTGCAAATACACCATTCTGGCTTTTATATGGGGATTTCATCAACTGTGGGAGAAATTGTCAAAGGTGTAACAGGCAGGCATGGAAAGTTAGTCAGCCAGAGAGGTTGTTGGCACTACAGAAACCACTCCCTTTGTTGGCACTGCTCAGCTTAGATGGCAAGGAAAGGGAATCTGTTCTCTTGCATGGAGGCATTTCTCACTTGCTTTGTTTTCCTCAGTCCAAAATAACAAATCACTACTACACTTTCTCACGCAATTTTGCACATGGAAAAATAAAAATAAAAAAATCCTATAAGGGCACTGTATTTAAAGATTTCCAGATATCTATGCTGGAGGCATAAAATAGCCAGTGACATTCTATCCCTAGAACTATCTGAATAGTGTGCAGGAAATAATAGAAGCAGATACATCCTGAAGAGTAAGGGAGAGCCAGACACTGCCCAGCTACTCACTGATGCACACTCTCCCTCCTGTCCACTCACTAAGTCATGGCTCTGATATACAGAAGACCATATGGTGAGACTTCACATTCACAAGGAAAACAAGGTTAAATCATAAAACTAAGTTCCAGCATTTTCTATCAAACTACATTAAGGTTTGCAACCTAATTTTATTAACAGGGATTTTTGTGTGCAGTTTTCAAGGCTGTCTTGGAAAAATAAAATAAAAAGACAACCATTTGGGCTGGTAAAGAAGTAGAATCTCAGGCAAGTAAAAAATATTTGGCCTCCCTATGATCCTTCAGCCCTGAAGTGGTCGGGCAGTTGGACTAGATGATCGTTGTAGGTCCCTTCCAACTGAAAAATTTTCTTTTTTTTCTTTTCTTTTCTCTTTTCTTTTCTTTTATCTTTTTCTTTTCTTTTCTTTTCTTTTCTTTTCTTTTCTTTTCTTTTCTTTTCTTTTCTTTTCTTTTCTTTTCTTTTCTTTTCTTTTCTTTTCTTTTCTTTTCTTTTCTTTTCTTTTCTTTTCTTTTCTTTTCTTTTCTTTTCTTTTCTTTTCTTTTCTTTTCTTTTCTTTTCTTTTCTTTTCTTTTCTTTTCTTTTCTTTTCTTTTCTTTTCTTTTCTTTTCTTTTCTTTTCTTTTCTTTTCTTTTCTTTTCTTTTCTTTTCTTTTCTTTTCTTTTCTTTTCTTTTCTTTTCTTTTCTTTTCTTTTCTTTTCTTTTCTTTTCTTTTCCTTTCCTTTCCTTTCCTTTCCTTTCCTATCCTATATACTCAAAGCTAATATATTTGTCCTTGTATCAGAAACATTTGCTACCAAAGGGGAATGATGAATATCAAAAACCTGGATCCACAAGGGTGAAAGTGTTGAAAGGAGTGTGTTGTGCTGAACACAGGCTGTCTGCTCATTATATCAGATATGACGCTGTGAATGGATTCATCACAGACATCTGCTCTGTAGATAGCTACAGCTAAACTAGTTGTCTAAACTTTCCTAATGGAGAGAGTGGAGAGAAAGAGCAACTTTTTGGGTCAGATCTCTCTCTTCCTCAAGCATCCGAAGAAGGTCACAGAACAAGGTCACTGACAACACCGGACAGAGACCTGCAAAGACGTTGTGCTTGTCCTCTGCCTGGAACATGACTGAGGCTGGCAGTGTCTTTGGAAAATGTCTCTGTTGAACTTGAAGATGTCTCTACTGAGCATGAGCAAACAGACTTTTTTTACAAAGGTTCAAACCCTGCTTTTGCAATTCAGCAGATTTTTTTCAGAAAAAAGTTGGAAAAAATTTCCGAGTTATGGCAGTATAGCAATTCTGTACTGACAGATATTGATTTAAATTAAAATTAAATTTAAATTAAAAAATTAAAAACTTCATGTTACATTTCATGTTTATCTGAAAGTAAATGTTAAGATTAATTAGATGTCACTTATTGAGATAAACCAGTTTAACAGATGACTGAAAATGTTGTTGACTAATGGACCAACCATTCACCATGGATATCGCCTCTGAGTTTGTTTTCTCTTGGTATATGCCAGTGTAACAGAGTTCAGACCTGTGCTGTCTCCAATTTTGCTAATTTTAGCAGGTAATGATTAGAGCAGTAGAATTATATCAACATCCTTTTCTGTTTTAACTCTTGATGTGAATTAATGAGACATTTGAAGGGTGTGGGATATGTTAAAATGTACAGGTTGTTGATAAATTAAGAATACAGAATTATTTCACTTGTATGTCTCTAATTATTCAAAATGGAAGATGAGCACAGATGTTATTCTAATAAAGTGAGGCAATAGGTTGAACGTGACAGCACCATTCTGGTTGTAGGTCCCTCATATTCTGGTTGCATTTTACAAGAGTGAGCCTTGAAAGTCAATGGGAGAGTTCAGGACTGTGGACCCAGAGCAGAGAGAGACATCTGGCAGCCCAGCCCTGGGTTATGCCTTAGACAATGCTGCATTCCCTCAGGAAAGTGCTGAAGCCTTCCCCTTGGTCATCTTCAAATACATCCAAACTACACTGTGCACTGCCAGGGATACAATGACACAGAACTTCAAATAGCCTGCCAGGGTGAAGAAGTGAAGTCATATTAAACCAATGCTTCATTAGGTCAGCAGCGTGCCTTAACCTATATAGTGTATTTGGACTAATTTCAGTACCAATGCTAACCCCCTGGCTGCATCAAGAGTTTTGGATCTGGGCCGTATCACAGTGTTGGAGGGAGTCTCTCAGTTGTCTCTGTTTCCAGTGTCCTGTTCACTTTACAGAATAGTTCTGGTGCACAGTATGTTGATTTCTTTTGCTGGACACAAACTTCTTTACTCCTCCTATGCACCTGCTCCTGAAGGAGGCACAAGGGTCTCTGAGCCAGCGACCAGCCCTTCAGACCACTTTGAAACATATGAGTGGTGGGAATGATTAATTCAGGGGACCAGACTAAATCTGGTCCAGAATAAAACCCTATAATTCACTCAATAGAGATTATGGAGCCTCTGCCCCAATCCTTCAACATACTGATGCCCCCAAATTCCTTGCTAATGTAGAGCTAACCATTCAGAGCTAGTCTAGGTGTCCCACCGCAGTACTGCACAGTGTGATCAGCCACAGGCAAAGGTGCTTGGAGGTAGTTCTCAGCACCCGAGTCATCAACGTTTCCCACTGACTAACTCAAAGTGGTTCCCTGATGTACATATTCATTTTTGGCAACTCAGTGCAGTCCACTGGCTGTTCTGGATCTCATTCAGATACATCTCAACCTTGTAATGAACAGTACGGTAAGCCTCCGCACCTCCCACAGGACTGGGATTCTGTGGCGAGGAGACTGGGTTACTATAATGCTTAATTGCCAGGTGCCCATAACCTTTCTAGTTTATAGACCACGGTGGCAGGTGGCAAACAATAATCCTGATGTCTTGGAGTACGTGTGGAAGGTAACTCCCCAGATGTTGATCTTTAAATTCCGTAGACAGTGCAATGACTGTGTTATGAAATGTCTAGTAGTGTTGATTCAGGTACAATTCATACATATCATAAACAATGTCATAAATTACATCAAAAGAAACAAGACTCTGGAATTTGTGCAGTGTCAGAGAAGATCTTTTAAAAACTGTTTTGTCTTGGTAAATGTATATGATGTATGAGTTGTTACTTCCAAGAAGCTTTTTTTCATTTGCTACTTACATGCATAGAATTTGACCTTTTTCAGTCTATGTCTGCTCCACATGGAAAAGTCCTTTTTCTTTACGGAGCCCACTGTCAGCAGGCAGGCCTGGGCAACACTGACAGCTCAGGCAGTTTTTTTATAGGCTTATCTGGAAAACTATAAGCCTGACTATGTTGACAGTTTTGATTGTTCGGATCTTTATGGTGCCTAAATACTGGACAGGGTACTCAGCATGGCAAGTTGGTGCTATAACCTTTTGCAAATTTCTGTAGTTAACACAATTCATTTTGTTGCTGGTATGTTATGGAGGTAATACTTGGGGGCTAGTGGGTCTCCTATAAAACATTACGTAAAACACTATAATCAGTATCATCATCAATAGTATTCATACATTAATATTCTACATGGTTGAAAGAATAGTGTACACATATCTGAATCGTCTGAATTAATTGGAGAAGTGGTCTGAAATCAAGAAGCCCTACAATAAGGATGAAAAAATATCAAATGCACAAATGCTAAATAGAGAAGAGCCAGCAAAGCATGAACACTGCAGAAAAAGACTTTAGGTGTTTTAGCAGTTCACAAAAATCTTAAGAGTGCTGTTGCTGAGAAAAATGGTAAATGAAGATTTGGATTTCCAGAATGCATTAGTAAGAGTATCATATGGCACTGATCACATGTCAGTTGGAAAGCGCTGCTCAGTTCAGGTCACTACACTTGGGGCAAATACAGGGCATTTGAAAAAAATGCAAAACGTTGTTAAGAGGAGTCCAAAGCCTAGAAACTGTGATCTATATGAAAAGAATCCAAAGAACTGGGATCATATAGCCTAGAAAAGAATGGATTAAGGGAGTTTTTGTATAGGTTGCAGTAAAAAAGAGTATATGTGGCTGTTCTCCATGTCTACCAAAGCTAGAAGAAAAAATAATGAGCTTATTTTTCAGAAATGAAGGTATCAGACAGTTATGAGAAAAACCTTCCTTTTTTTTTAAGACTAGCAGAGAAGAAAGTGCTGAAATGCTTTAACAGGCTTTAAAAAAGGTAGTAAAATCCCCAGCTCTGGATGATTTTGGCTTAGCCAAGTATCTCTCAGAAGAGGCGTAATCTTACTTGATTAGCAGAGCATATAAAAGGTTCATTTTAGGTCCCTTTCACTCCACGTCTGTGATTTTTATGATTTGATAAAGTAATGGTAATTAAAACACTAGCTTTTTGCTATGATCTGCCAGATGGATCTCATGCTAAATCACATTCCCTTTGGCGTCCTTTTCTCAGCAATACAGAATTTAAACAAGAGCTGACCTAGTTTACATATTCAGCATGGTGTGCTTTTGCCTATTTCAAAGGTGAATCTCTTTCTAATAATTTGCTGTTAAATTCTACCAACGTAACTCTAACTGCTCTGTTTAAGTAAGAATAATACATTTATTAGTATTTTTAATATCTCTGAGCTTATTTCCAAAGCAGGAACATTTTCACGATACCTCTGGCATTAGCAGAATAAGGTCCTGGTTGATCCTAAAGGCCATGAGTACATGTTACTGTTTCACAGTGATTGCTGATGTTTCTCTCCTCTCTCTTTCTTTCCCGCTACCATCCCCAGCCACTCATCACTGCCATGAGAGATTTATGCCTCCTCAGCTGCTATGTGCTTTATTACTGTATCTTGTTTGTTAAAATTTGATCATTTTTAATATTGTGGTTTGCGAGTAGCTACACAAAGAAAATTAGCACTGTCAGGAAGGAGCAGACACAGATAGCCTTGGTGGGGGAAGGAGTTACTTGCACTAGAAGTGCAGCTCACGATGCAGTAACATTCAGCCATTGCTTTAGACACTAGCAAAACAGTGTGCTGGCTAACAGTGGCAATTTATTCTTTTGCATTTATTTTTTTCCTGAGAAAGTGGTTCCTAGAGGTTCTCTTTTCTCAGTTGCCAGCTAATTTTAAATCTAGTATTTAGTTCAGTTATTGATTGCCAGTGAAACCGCTCATTACAATAAATTATGCATTAAGGTTTACATTCACATTTCACTGGATGGGGATTTATACACATAGTGCATACGCATAGTGCAGTGACTGATGTGCAAAATGACAACTGATTTAGCTAGCTGTGTGGTGGCCTTCTCTTCTGCATTTAGACTTATGTACATTTCAGAAAACAATTTTATTGCTTGTCACATATTTTATGAGCCTGTCATATTCCTCCAACACAACACCATTTTGGACGTAAGATGACTTTATGCTGGGAAATGAGTCAATTTTTCTTTTGGGATTCTTGAAATTTAGAGATCATGCTACAGACATTGTAGATAGCTTGACAAAATGTCTACGCTGACATTATATCTACAAAATGTGCCATATTTTGATGTCCCTAATAAATCACAGAGTAGTCTTCTTTTTTTCTCTCTTTTTTATGAGAATACTCATTGAACAATGCAGCTTTGGGATTTGAAGGTGAACTGTAATGAAATGAACTGAGAGTCATCCTAAGTATACAAGCAAACTGAGGAAAAAGAGAATGAGGGATAGCAGCTTAGCATATATTTTTATGGGAAAGGTATGAAAACTTCCTGACCACACACAGTCACACTGGCTCTGGCAATGCCACAGTCTCAAATATTAACTTGCTTATTGTCTTTAAGTATCTCCTGTTGTACTGGGTATTACCTTTGAGTCATTTCTGAAGGAGAAAAATGTTAGTGCAGCATCACTTCAGCAGCCTGCTTCTGCCTATCCAGGCTGTTAGTTTAAAGCTTTTGAGATCATCTTTTTACCAGTTTAATACATGCTGGGATGTGCAACAAGGGATTTCTTTGTAGAAGGTGACTGATTTTAGATATAAAATGGAAATTAGTAGCCTTGCTAACTTTAATGAGTATGATGTGGCATTCTCAAGCCAAGAAGGACAGCGCTCCAAAGTGCCAACAGACTTTTAGTAGTTAATCAAATGACTAAACTAGTTCAGAATGGAGGAGAAAGAGATCATGAAACTTTGAGATTTTAATGAAAGCAGACACTGCAAGATTTGTTTTATATGAGCACACATGAATAGGCAAAGAGAATTTAGGCTGGCAAACTGACACATTCAAAGAAATTTCAGTGTCTGTCAATGTTAAGTTAGACAAATTATACAACTGCCCCTACACATCAGCCATTTACTGTGGCAAATAGAACATTCTTCTAAAGGAAGTGAAGAGGAAAATACAAACATTGAAATGTGGATTCTTAACACAATTTTTAGCTGCCATCAAATACAGTTTTACAAGAAAAAACATGGCTAATGATTTGCTTGCTATGTAAATGTTTGTCAAAGGCTTGTGCAGTTAGGAAAACAACATGATACATGAAGAGGGAAAGTGTTTTCCTGGGAGGAATGACAAGCGGAGGATTTTAGATATAGTGATTTTAAATTACTGCTTTTCTGAGGCTCAAATAGAACAACTTTGAAAACAGCCAAAGACTTACTGGGGGCTAGGGAATTGCCACAGCTTTTCCTGCAAACCGCCTAGACAAACACCCACTGATAACCTTTTCACTGGAATATTCACATCTTGTTTCTATCAGAACAGCTACAAATTACCTTCTGGACTCATTTCTTATACTGTAAAGGAAAAAAGAACAGAAGGACAAGAGGACAATCTCCCTATAAGGGGTAAGGGTTTGAGCTTTAGTAGCTAAGGTTCTAAAAGTCAAATGAAAGACTCTACACAGGATATTCTGGGTAACTGCCCAATTTGACAGACTTGACTCTGAGGCCTTCCAAAGACCTGAAAGATCTCATCTATGAATTTATCTATTTTCAAGCCAGGCACACAGTCTCAAGCTACCTAATGTCAGAACAAATAACTATTCTTTACATTCATTATGAGGCAGTTGTTACTGAGGAAATGGAAAATAAAAATAAAAATAATATTACAAGAATGTAACGTGCAATGAATCTACTTTATCCAGTACGTGACTGCCAACCCTGTGAGTGCAGTATATAGAATCATAGAATCATTAAGGTTGGAAAAGACCTCTAA
>NW_008794446.1:5842193-5844248 GCF_000699145.1 Aptenodytes forsteri | reverse complement strand
GGTCTATAACAGACTCCCAGCAGGATATCTGCCTCGTTGGCCTTCCCCCTCATCCTTACCCATAAACACTCGACTGTATCATCATCACAATCGTTGAGCTCTATACAATCGAAACACTCCCTAACATACAGGGCCACCCCACCGCCTCTCCTTCCTCACCTGTCCCTTCTGAAGAGTCTATAGCCAGCCATTGCAGCACTCCAATCATGAGAGTAAATATATATCTTCTCACCTCCCAGTCTCCTTCCGTATCTCATATGTTCACCTCATTCCTCCTCTGCAAGGACTTTACTTTCGGTCACATCTCCTCTTGAATCTTCTTTTTCTCATCTTAATGCTTAAGGAGTAGACTTTGCTGGGTGGAGCATTCTCCATTTGGGTTAGAGCAGTGAAGGTTTTGCTAGTTTTTGGGTAGAAAGAACACAATCCTTGAAGTACAGGTGATTTGAGTGCTCATTTGAAAGCAAAGAAACCAGTTGTTTGCTCCCAGGGTTGTTTAAATACTTTATCCAATGCCTCTTGTAGCACAAAGTTCTGAGAACAAGGATGACAACATCACTGATTGCCCCAAGCATTAGATACATGTCCCTGCTACTTCTCTCTCTTTGCTTTCATTTCACTACCAAGTAGACTTTGAATTTCTCCAGGCAGAGAAGCAAAGCTTTCTAGCAGACATGGAGGTTACCCTTTGCAAAGTAAATTAAAAGGTTATGGAAGAATGCAATGGTCTATACTCTTATCAGGCACAATTTTGGCCTGTGCTAGTTAGGAGTCTCCTGATTCTCAGACACAGCTAAGGTATTCAACAGTCCAGGAATCATTCCAAGCACACAGCTGGGACACCATCACCCTGTTAAAACAGGGTTTACTGAGTAAGGTTTTACTGGCATAGGTATGGGCCATTGTGTGCTACTTGGTCCTGGTGTTCAAGAACATGGCTGAGGGCTGTTTGATTTGCTAGGCAAGACATGGCTGGAAGCTGCTTTCCACCAGGCCTACTAAGGTCAATAGTCTTGTGGTTCAACATGCTTGCGAGAGCAACAGATGTCAATCTCCGCAAGCTGAGAAGCAAACAGAGTAGAGGCCTTCTTCCCACATGCCAAACTGGCCATCACATAAAACGATGTCACTGCTCCTCTTCCTCCTTTAGATGGGTTTTGAAAGGGAAAGCCTTGTGCAGTTCAGTGCAGGATAGTTTACAAGTATCTCTCTGCAGGATATCAGAAGCTTGATAAATGGAGATGCTTCAATGCATCTGAAATAAGGCACACTAGAAGGCCCAGGGGTTGAAATCTGTTCTCTGCATATCTTTTTGGAAGCTGCGTGCTAATCACTTTGACTTTGAGTTTAAATTAGTGAGCCCAATGTATTAGGAGCTGGGAATTGTCATCTGACAGAGTCCAAATTTCCATAAAACTCATATAAAGCATTAATTATAGGTGTCTGTATCTCACTCTGGAAGGACAGGACTTACATGTTAAGTGCCGTACTATATAATTTCTGGCCCTAAATGTTAAAACATTGTCATTTAAGGGCCTCATAAATCTCTGCTTCCTTGAAATGAACCAGAAAAATTTCCTTGATAAATGTCTAGGACCGGTACTGATACTTAAATTCTGTAAAGTTTGTATATCCAACACATACCAACATCCTTCATCAGGTATATAAATGTAATATATCAGTTAAAGTTCTGGGTAGGTATGTAGGCAGAAGTTGAAATCTGAAAGCAAAATAATACAATCCCTGCTAGAGTCAACCACAAAGTTTGTGTTGATTACCTGTTGTGTTAATTTGGTAATCAATTTAGCCTATTGATTAAATCTTAATTGTAAAGTCAATTTGGTCCTTCCAGTGTTATGTCTTTAATTTGTCTTCTTCAAGAGCCTATTCCTTTGCTCACTCTTTTTATTAAAATCCTGCAAAAACTAAGTCAACCCAGTTTATGCTGCTTTAGTCAAGTCACAACATGGGTCATAAACTCTAAAGAGGTAACCTCTCTCTGATAAAAAAAATCCTGCCCACTAGGTTCTGTTTCCAAATGAAATATAAGTTCCC
>NW_008794446.1:5819223-5842165 GCF_000699145.1 Aptenodytes forsteri | reverse complement strand
ATTACCATAAAGACAGTGTATAAATATACAAAAATATTTTTTGTCAATGTTTTATTTCCATTTTGTAGTGCCTGGGGGGCTTTGTGAGTTATGCACAGTTTCTTGGCAACTTCGGCTGTTTTCAGATGAATATATTTTTAAAACATTTAAATGCGTTACATTTGTAGACAATTACATTTTAAATCTAAGCATATGGTTCTATTGTGTTAAATCCTTCATTAATTTTTTGAATATTTCTTATCTTTGAGTTAATGTCACAAATGTTTTCACTTATTACCATATTCCATAAAAATATTCTCCCGTGTCATTTTGATTGTATTTCACTTCCTGTTGTAACTCACAAAATCAATATATAATTTTTCATGTCCCTTCTTATTTCAACAAATGTCAGCAGTAATGCATGCAGATTTCTTTTTTTGTTTTAATATCTCTATTTTTAATTTTCATTACATTCCTTCTTGGCAGTAAACCAAATAGCTTATACAATATTTGGAGAATCATTACTGTGATTCATATCACATGTTTTTAACTAAGAAAAAAGCAGCTTTTGTTGAAGCAATTCAGCCAGAGGATAAAAGTTCGTTTTTCCCTGTGTAGTGAACACCATTTCCCCTACATTTGGTTTTGAATTCACTATACCTAACCTCAGCCCTCTTTTTATTTACTGTAAGTACTGTAGCACTGGGTTCACCCCATTCTCTGACTCTGGTTTTCTTCTGGCTTCTTGCATGCCATTTGCACAGTATAACGCACTGGGTATGGCATAAACCTTTTTGCTCAGCAGCAGGTACTAGGGAGGGCATTTTTCTCCCTTAACAGTCACAGACCAGCTTTCAAACAAACCTATCATAACACCAGCGTGTCTTGAATATTTCTACATCATCTAACAGTCCTCTTTTGTGTTATCCAGCAAGTAACTGTTCTTCTGACCTGCTAGCTCTCCAGTTGTCAGTAAACCTATGCTTGTGTATTTTGAAGCATTCACTGGATACTACTTTACAGGTTCTGCCAGGCAAAGCAGGTACACAAGCAAATCCCCAAACTGGAGCTGCAGGCCCCAAAAGATGCTCACAGGCCCCCTCTGGCTCAGCACAGGGGAGTGAGCTTTGTGTGCTATGTAATGTACTGGAAGAGGCACTACAGGCCTGGCTGGTCTCCAGCCACCGCATCCTTAAGTACTTTTACAAAAACGCTTTTACAAGACTCTACCTAATCAGCTCTGACTACGAGTGATGGATGATGTGACATTCA
This sequence comes from Aptenodytes forsteri, assembly GCF_000699145.1. Lineage (NCBI taxonomy): Eukaryota > Metazoa > Chordata > Aves > Sphenisciformes > Spheniscidae > Aptenodytes > Aptenodytes forsteri. The sequence goes on along the minus strand of NW_008794446.1, from coordinate 5,840,914 downwards.
GCACGGGATTGATAGAGCAGGCTTCAGCTTTACCTGCTTACATACTATGTAATGTTAAAAAAAATTAAAATAATCCAGTCTTGGATATTGGGCATCACCACCTATTTAGGAACTCCCAAATGGGGGTCAGCAGAATCTGTACATCTCCACTGACTTTTCAAGGCTCTGGATCCCCCAGTTATTTTGCAAATAATCCCAGCTCACATCCCACAACCTGCTCACACTTTCTACTGAGGGCTGGGCTTTGGCTGTCCGCCAGCACGTCACCTCTCTGGCTGAGCTTCACACTTCAGTGTAGCAAACTGAAGACCAAGCTACAAGCTAGACACTATCAATAATGCTATGAAAGAAAAAAGTTTTTGTGGGCCTAAACTATTTCTGCTTTTCTTGCATTGTGGAAATACCGACAACAGGGTAGCTCTTAAATTAGTTCCTCCTGCCAGCTGACCCCTTCCTTGGAGGAGTGGGAGGGAGCTTACTACCTGCAGCTCTGGAAGTACAAGAGAGAACCTCTGGATGTGCCAGTGCCACCCCATCTGTCTTCCTCCCCCCCTTGCTGACCAGTCAGCTTCCCATAAAAGCCATGCCCTTTCCATACTATTATTTGTACAATGGAGTAAAGTCAGTGGCATACATGGGGACAGTCGTCATCCACCCTGCAATACCTGGGCAAGCCCAAATTTCACTCAGAAAACGGGCCATTCACAATTTTGCCAGCATTCCTCTGCTGCTTTGCAGATTGTCACATTCTGTCTCCCACTATACAGAAAATGATTTTTTTTTTCTTACTTATTGTCAACAAAGATTGGCTAAAAAAGTGTGCTAAGGGTCTTGTTCCCCTTCTTGTTTGATAATTCTTGATCTCTGGACCAGAGGAAGATCTTATGGTGACTTCTGGCAGGAACAGCCTGTCCTGTCTACCCCTACCTGCTCCTGGTTGCATGTTCCCACCACCTCCTGTTCCCTGGTGCTTGGCAGACCAGCACTGAGCTCATGAAGGAAACTAAACTGGCAGAAAACTATTGTTGCAGAGTGACTATCCTGTGCTAGAGCTCGCATGACAAAGGGGATGTGACTGTGGAGTCGGAGAAGAGGGGCCAGACCAGTTTATCAGGTGCCAGCTCACCATCAGGTCAGCTTGGCCTTAAGGAGAAACCTCACCTTCACTGAGCAGCCTGGTAACACAGCAATTAATTAAAGAATAAAACATCTATTGGGGGCCTGTGAATACTCCTAATTAATTAACAGTTTTGCTTCCTGACTTAAAGTCTCTTAACAAACCAAGCTTACAGCATAACTTTTAACACAAAAGCTCCTATACTCTGCAGCCTCAGCCCAGGTCTTTCACGTACTGCATGGCCAGACACAGCAAAATACCTTGATTGGTACAGCACGGGCTTACCCTACTGGGATCCCTTTTTTTGTTACAGGTGAGCCAGGCAGCTGCTGCTTCTTGCTGTCAGGGCCAGCTGGTGAAGGCCACCTCACCCTTACGATGCTCTCCCATTGCACTGGCAAAGCAATCTGTGGGTTGTGTGGACATTTGCAATAGGGAACTTGCCCGCTCCTTTTTTGCCAGGTTATTTTTCAGCTGGAGCCATGCCTCAGCTTGGTTCACTGCAAACACCGCTGTGGGCCCAAGAGCAGAAGCAGCCAGAGGGGCAGGAAAAAGCAGGCACAGAGAGGGGGGTCTCGGACTGCTCCAGCCCTAAATCTAACCACAGCCACACATCTGACCAAGTGCTCCAGGCCCTGCGAGCATGAGCATGAAGCACAAAAATGGTCTCCCAACACCAAGAACACAACAGAAGAACACATCAATAAAAACTGAGGGTACAGTGATTTTTTTTCCTGACAGCACATTGTGTGCAGGTGCTGATGCAGCCATATTTCATATGCAATGCTTTTGCAATACAGGTATTGAGTGTTCCTGGCCAGTAACAATTTGTCTCTGAGATTTACTGCGTGATCATTCTGGAAACAACAAAATGGATGGGCTACGCCAGGGCTTTTTATCAGAATTTTGGCTGAAGTGTAATGAAGCTGGCATCTTACCTCAGTAATTTTGAATTTGAACAATGTAGATACTAGAGCCTGTGAAAGAATAGGCAGCATGTAGTGCCATGAGAAAGATGAGGAAAACATTAGCAGACCTCCCTTTCAATTCTCCAATCTCCCAGAATCACTACTTGGAAAAAATCTCCTAAAGGAATACACAGCATTGCACCAGTTTGGTAGATGTGCCATGTCCAAGATGACGATTTTACAGTGTACAATGCTATATGTAAGCAAAGTTCATTCCTCTTACAAACTCTGTATCATTTATCTACAGAAAACGGAAAAACCTACAAAACAAATAGGAGAAGAAACCACCTAACTCCCAGACTACCCATTGTAGAATCCTTTTTCCTTGAAAATAACCAACAGAAAACCACTATGGATTCACTCTTTAACAGAGCCCTGTCTTTATGCAAATGAAACTTCAGTTTCCCTGAGATCCCCGTTCTCCATGGAGTTCCTGGATGCACTCAATGGAAATCAAGTCAAGAACAATATCCGAATAATTTGTGTCAACTGTCTTAAAAAAAAAATCTATATAAAAATCTAGGTAAAGTGAACTGGCACAGGGATAAAACATGGGTGTTAAGATGAATAAGTCAGGTTGGTCCAGTAGATGTATGATGAGCTAATAGCTGAAGGCATAAAAATTGATAACCTAGAAAGGAGTCAGTGAGTGTCCTGTGCTACCAGAGTGATAAAAGATGTAGAAAGGAGTTCAAAGACAGCTGCAGACAAGTTGGTTTTGGCCTTGCTTTTTACTAAGGAATATACAGACTCTTTTGGGGCTACAAAGATGAAGAAATTGCTGGAGAGCAGAGTAACAAAAATCTAGACCATGAAATAAATTGGAAAAATTGCAGAGAAAATTAGCACTGAAATGATAGCACATTCACTAATCTATTTAAAGACATATTTTACTAATTCTTTCAGGACTTTTCTGGACTTTTTCTCACAATACAGTGCCACACAGACATCCCTGTTCTTACAGCCTGGGTTAGGAGTTACCACCCTAAAGCTATTGAGCTTCCAGGCAGGTCAGGTGCTACAAGCTCTGTCCTGGCTGAGCATGGGATAAAGCAAGTCAGCAGGAGCTCTGAGGCCAATGTCATCCTGGGACCCGGCTGCGCTCCTGGTCTAGCCCTTCCCACAGTGAAGCAGAGGGACACTGGAGAGACACTGTCATCTCCTGTCTACAAACTGAAGGTAAAGCCATAAAGGAAAATAGGGAGCTTGCAATGCTACTTAGATTAGCAAGTCACATTAAAGATTATGAGAATGTTTAGTTTCTAACACAGCCTGAGATAGAGGTGAATCACTGGCTATTTTAATGGATAAGTAAATGGATGTATAGTTGATTATCCCTAAGAAGCACCTCAGAAACAAGAGATGGTCCAAAGCAATAAGGTGTGCAGACAATACTCATAAATAAAATAGCAGAGCAAAAGGAGCATTTATAAATTAGCTGACACATACCCTACAGAATTATGAAAGCACCAGAATGGCAAAACAAGAAAATGCTGACCCTTTCTGTGTACCAGGAAACCAAGGAGTGTTTCAAACACACCACCTCCATGCAGTTCCCTTTCACAGCAAGATGTTTCCCTGCACACAGTTAGTGCTTTATCACACTAAAAATACAACATGACAAATGCTTTCTTTCAGCGAGACGTAGGAACACTTGTGAGTATTGACCGGTTCCTCCATGTATCTGCTGCACTGAAAAGCTCTGTGGGCTTGTCCACACGTCTCTCACCGGGAGGAGGTCCCCATGCCCAGCTCACCCTGCTCCTGGCTGAGGTCCCTGGCTGTGGATACCACTCTCGTGTGTCATTGCAGCAGTCAAATAAGCTGTCCCCTGTTAGCTGGAACGGGCAGCGTTGCCAGCCCAGACCATGCAGGGTGGGAGTCTCTCACAGTCAGTGGGAAGGGTCTTCAGCCCCTCACAGATGAAACCGCTGCCATTTCCACTGCCTTTGTGGGCAGCGTCTGTAGCCAACTGCACTTCTGCTAGGCAGCAACTTTGAAATGTTTACTGGTGGGGGCGAGGAAAGGGCTGACAACAGCTGTGTGAATCATTCATCACGAAAAGCACAAGCGCTGCTTTTATTCCTCCTTTCAGGTTAGGTGACAGCTCTAATTCCTCAAGCTCTATTTTTTCATGATTCTGGTGAATTTTTATGCATATGGCTGTCACAAACATTACTGCAAAGTTCTATATTTAATATCGAAAATTCAGGTCAGGGGTATCACAAAGGCTGTGTGGACCTTGTCTCTCGTTCTTGACAGGGACGGCATTTTATGCATTTTCGGGCATGCAGGTGCATTAATGCCAGATAATTCATCTTTTTAACAAGACAGTGTTCAAACTGTCTTTGATTAGATTAATCAACCAGCAAGCTTAACAGGAGCTTGCCTTGGATTTGTGTTTCACCGACAGCAACAAGCTGTCCTCTCCGGCCAAGTGCCCTGCGACCCACCGAGGAGGCTGCTGCCAGACCTCTGGCTTGGTGCCCAGAGCCCATCCCAAGGAGATGCCTTGCACTGAGGGAAGCAGAGGGAAAGCTCAGGCACCCAGCTGCAGCCGAATGGCTCTGCTCATCCACATCCCGCAGCCCTGGCAGGCCCAAAAGCTTCAGCCCAGACAGGGAGCTCTTGGTAGCTGTGAGGCACCATTTTGGGGAAGGCTAGCAGAAAGCCTGTCCTTCTGAAGGAGATTGGTGGGGGAGGGAGATGGAGGACTGAATATTTTCTTCTGTGAAATGTTATTTTTAAACAGTGGCCTTTTCTTTCCCCCTCACCACATTTGCTTCAGTCACAGAGGCAGTGGGTGGAGCTGAAGGAGCCCAACAGGGCCTGAGGGAGCTTTGACCAACCCACACGGGGCAGTGGGCAACCATGCCCTCCCAGCCCTCTGTGTCTCACCAGTGGAGTTATCCTTTATATTAACGACCTTCTCAGATTGATGTTTCCTTCCAGTTTCTTATGCAAGTTCCCCTTGATCCCCACACGCTATTTTTTCAGTCAACTATAAGAATGAGGCTGGAAGAAACATAGCACTGAATTGTGGGTCAAATTAACAGTCTACTGATAAGTAGTTCTTTCCAATTTGCTATGGCATTATAAGCAGTGGTCTTGTATAGTCATGTTTATGAATTCTAGAGAATTCCCTTTGTACTGAGTGCATGCCACTCTGCACATCACCTGGCAGGTTTAAGTGTGCAGCGTGAAGCTTTGGAGCTTACCACTGCTTCACTGATGGAGGCCTTTGCCAGCACAGCACAGTGGTGCTGGAACAATTTGCTTGTACAGTGTAACCTCCAGACAGCTGCTGCAGTTGCACCCTGAAGTGAAGGAAGGAATAAGCAACTGAAGAAGATGGGAACACCTCTCAAGCGTTATTCCTGAAACAGTGATACACTAAAACACAACTTTGAACGCTGATGCTCGTATTTGGAATTGCAGGAATTGCACATAGGAGTTGTATTTAAAGGATCAAGCAGCAATTCAACCTGGAATGACTGAGGCTGTGAAGCAATGCCATATTTGTATTAAGATAAAATGCAGCACATACAACAGCAACAATTTCAACAGAGACTCCAGTTTTATTTGACAACACCTGTTGTCAGTTACAAAGGAGTACGATCTAAAAGTCCCAATGGCACTGTGTCTCTTACTGCTTTCTTGGATATACCAAAAATGAATATGCATCTTGAACATGCAACAAACTCACTTTTATATCCTGTAGCTTTCATTTTTAAGTGAAGGCAAAAACAGTTTTGGGTTTTTTCCCGTTTCCATGAATTGAGGTTTCAAAAACCTTTGACGGGACAATCAATGAACTTAGCCACTTCAGCATTCAGGGGAGTCAGGGTGTTCACTTGTTCCCTTGTCTGATGTTACAAAGGCTTTATCTAGAATTTTGTGTTGGCTTTCATGGAAACAGTGACTTGGTAATCTGGCCTGCTGTGGCTGGTAAGCAGTTATTTGAGTGTATTCTTGACATCTCAGAAAAAAAGGTTCCCCACATGTAACTCCTGAAAACAGTGAATGAGAATTAAATTTTTCTTCTTCAGAAATCACTCATATATGTATCATTTTCAGCACTGTTTTATTCTACTTTCCCATTTACCTAAAGCAGTGTTACCTTTTGGGTTTCAAACAACTCATACTAGATAAATACAACTACAACGGAATGGAGCAAACAAACCTAGTTTTAAGAGGACATTGATCAGACTATAGTGAAGCATGAAAACAAAACAGTCGCTCTCCCTGCACATGGAAAGAGTTATTAAAATGGTAAATCACAACACTGCAGACAACATAATGTTATAGCATGCCTTAAGCCAGTCTTGTACTATCTGAGCAAGAAAAGTACCTGATGACAGCACTCTGGAATGTGTCTTTTGCAAGGAGTGCTGACCTGATAGTGCACTCATTAACTCTGAAAACTCCATAATGTGAATGTTGCAGGTAGAATTTTAACTACAGGTAAGACATTTTTTCTTCTGAAAGGTTACAGTTCTCTGGGAAAACAATCATGAGGCATTGCCTGCAAGTCTGCTAGCATATTGAAAGTGTTGGAGGGAGTTAAGTTGGATTAATGTGTAGCTGATACAAATTTGAGAAAAAAAGTCACCGGTTGCAAATCAACACTCTTGATGCTTTCTCTTTAAAACCTCTAACCAGTTCTAGTCACATCACAAGAACATGACAAACAATGTTATGTGAGAAAACACACTGAGAAAACAGAGTTAAATGAGGGAAAACAAGAGACCAAAATCAATTGGTTCCGGTAACCTAGAAACCCTGCACAAGACAATGTCCTGTCCACACCGCTATTCCTGCCATGGTTATGGGCTCTACAGTGCTCCTTGAGTCAGGGATGCTTTTCTTATTTGGGGTTCCCTTACAGCTTGGCAGTAGAGAATAAAGGAAACATCTGTTTTCTATTTTTAAAAGATTAAAATAGAAATAGAAACAATTTCTCCCTGTGACAGTGCAGCCACTTTCCTGATGCCAGTTTTAATTAGCCAACAAACAGAATATAATTAGAAACATATAGCTGTTCCTCACAGCCTGATAACAAACAGCGGTGGCCCCAATCCAGCAACATTCAAACATCACTAGATGGATGCCAAAATGTTAAGGGACTGGCTTAAAGTCATAAGTTTCCATTTTCATTTTTTTTAAATCTCATCTTGGAGGTTTAATTCCTCAAAAGGAATCTCATGTTTGCTTCAGGGATTCAATATGAAATGCCTAACATTCACAGTAGACATCCTTCCTTCCATTTTATCAAGTGTCTTCCTCAATATCTCCCCTTATCCTCCTGAGCACTCTCTTACACTTTTACCTTGAGGGGCACATCACAGTTCATCATCTGCAAACAGTTCATTGCCTGGCACTCATCAACCAACTCATGCCAGAGCAACACACTGCTTTTATACCAGTGTCCTCCCTGCACCTTGCTTTTGCTCATCCTCTCTTGCAGATGAGCTCAGTTCTGCCATGCTCTCTCCGTGCCTGGGAACACTGGCAAAACCACTGTCTTTGTTGACACTCTAATTGATGGATGCTCTTTTTTTCTGGATTCTTGTTCTTCACCTCCAGTTGGCTCATTTTTTGCATCTGCCTTCTCCAATTCAGGACATTGCATCACTTCAACCATCTTACTCTCTCCTCTGTGCTAGCAGTAGACAGGACTGAGGTCCTAGCTGCTGAGCCTCCCAGCAACACCCTCTGCAATCTAGATGGCCCATCAAGTGGGGAAAGGCTTCCTCTGCACGTCCTCTGTGGGCTGACTTCAGCCCACACCTTTCCCTCATATCCAGGATGTAGTTTAAGAACTACTGACCTCAAAAGTCATATATCTGTGTTCCTGGACACAGTCCTATGTTGCTATTTTGCATCCCCCTCTGAACACCAGCTCTTAGGATGCAAAGGTAGAGGTGTATTCAGTCCCCAGTAGCTTTTTTTCCCTTGTTCCCTGCCTACATGTGGCTTTGAAAAGGGAAAAGGGAGATTACGTAGAATCAAGAGAAATGTTGGTAGTCATGAGTATCTGGCTACACAAAAAGACACCTAAAAGGTCTGAGATGTCTACAGAAGTCCGCTGTACACAGACTACTTATTTCACCCATGCAGAGACCAGCATTTAGCCCGAATGTATTGTCTACCTAGTACTATGCAGTGCTTAAAAATGCAATTAAGTAAGTACCTGGCTCAAATAATTTATACTCAGGATCTTCTACACTGAGCTGTAAGCCAGACTTCTGCGTCAGGACAGCAAAATCAGCCATGACCTTCTGGTAATAGGTAGTTGTCATTTTCATCACTGATGTGATGACAGGTAAGCAGAGGCATAAAAGTCTACTAGTGATTTCATCAGTCTCACCTGTACCAGGGGCAAGGCATTATCTCTGTTACCGCTGTGAAGGCCTCAAGAAGGCCCCTGTGTGTCATCTGTAGCACAGTCCCAAAGAAAAGTGAGAAGCAGGGCAGCTCTGCTCCTTTATGGCTAGTGACCTGCAGCTGATTGCATCTCAGTCCTCTGAGCAGACAACTTGCTGAGCACAGGCTAGGAATGGGATGCCAAGAAACAAGGACATTTACCAATGTTATTTCACTTCTTCATGTGATCCCCACATAATTCTGCATGACTACTGTTCTCAGTTGTACTTTTCATTTTCATGTGCTGAATCTAAGTGCCATCCATCCCTTCTCTTAGGCTAGGAACTCTTCAAGTGCCTGGGTGGACAGTATATCGAAAACAGAAACAGAGAAAAACAGTGCCAAGCGAGACATACATGTAATTTTAGTGTGGTGGCCAGGAGCCTTTAGACCTTTCCACCAACTTTGACTTCAATCACCTTCCATGTTGCAGTGTTGGCAAATGTGCACATTTGCATCTGCTGTTTCAGAAAGTGCGGAAAATCTACAGTGCTACACAGCACTAAGAAATATAGGTGTAAGTATGCCATGTCCCTCTCCCACCTTCATTTGCCTCCCATATTCAATATAAAGAGCACCAGTGGCTGGGATGGTAAATGTATCCCAGATATTGCTGATTACTGAAGTCAAATACTTTCTGGTATGAGTATTCCTCCTCATTTTAATTGTTCATTGCCTTGTATAGATGTGAACAGCAGTTTGGCCTTTTAACACTGGCTAATTCATGACAGGCCTTTTTTGTATCTTACGGAGCGGACCACCCCTAAACATTGCATTTTGTAGTCCCTATTTCTGGAGATTTTTTTGTTCCTCCTGTTAGCCCATGTATTCTGAAGTATTCTAGACAAAAGTGATCAATAATTTCTGGTGAGATTTTATAGAAATGCATTGTTGTCTTTTTGCATTTGTTTTCCTCATTTAAATCAAAACATATAATGGAAGAACACAGTGACACTAGTCACACATATTAGTTAAATGCACTGAAAACTTACACAAAATGATGTATTAATGTTAGAGCAATGTGTCTGTCCTGCATAATTTTAAATGCAGATAGTGGTATAGCAGAAGATCTTCTACATGTCTGTGGTATCCTCTTTTGGTGGGAAAAAAAGTTTTCATTAAGTGAGGGACACATATAAGGCTGCCATAACATGGGGCAGAAATATATTAACTTTCCAGAATAATAATTAGGGCAAAGGGGTAATGATCTTTCTTTGAGAAACTGCTATTTCAGAAATCACTCTTGGAGACAACTAAGCAACTGCGTTCAGTGGGCCAACGCCACACAGTGTTTGATTACATGTTTAAGTATTTGGATGTTCGTACTTAGATGGCATTGTAACTAAAAAATCAAACTGACGTCTTCGCTTTGTAATCCCAGTTGCAATCTAATAACAACAAACTGTTTAGAGATGTTTATCTCCCTTACAAAGGTCACTTACTATTATTAGAAAAGAAACACCTCCTATAACCCAAAATCAGAAATCAGTTACGAATGTAGTAAAATCAAAATCCCTTACACTCTTTCTCAGATGAAAGCAGCAGTAATCCCGAAGCCAGACAAAACTGCTACTATGGTTTAAATAATTGCCAACAACCTGATGGGTGACGAGACACTTCTCCTTTAGAGCTGGGAAGCAGCAGGCTGTGAGCATGCTTAATGCCACACATAGCTGAACTGGAGATTTCTTTATGAGAGCAGCTACTAAAGTGTCCAGAGCATAAGTACTGCTCAATGGCCATAAACATACTATTGCCCTTCTTTTAATCTTACTGACTTCAGACTGTCAGCAATGCTATTTTGCTCCATTTTGTTCCTCTGTTAGAAATCCAAGGTAAGACCGCTTCTTTCTTAATTCTTTATAAACCTGATTGCCTTTTGGGACACAGTAAGGAAATTTCATTTACATTAAGGAATTAACAAGGAATTTCATCTAAAGCAAGGAATCAGTACAGAATTTTCATTTACATGATTTTGAAAAACATATTTTTAGGAAAAAAAAATGTTTACAGCACATGAGGAAATTTGCTTTCATAAAATGACAGAATTGTCCAACCAGGTTACTCTAAATTTTGATGAAATGAAATTCGTCGAATGTAAGACTAAAGGATAAACTGACGCTTTTTGAAAAAGTACTGGACATAATAAAACATTGTTGTAAACAGCAAGCTTCACACCAGTATTATAACACATTTTCTACATATTAGGTTAAAAAAATAAGCATTTAACTTAGCAACTGAATTTTCATAAATATTTCTTTACTGCAACAAAATTTATGGTAATTTGGCCAAGAAAATCCTTTCAGTATCAGCATATTAAAATTAGAATTATAGATTTGATAGAGCACTTTGAATCTCAGAAACTATTGATTAAAAGATTGTTTCTATGAGAAAAGTTCTTTCCCATAGAAACACTGTATATAACAATATACAAGTAGAAGCTACAGTATTGAATTTACCCAAATTTTCCAAAATTTAGACTTTTCAGTTCTTCCACAATTTCTTTTTTAATAATGAATAGTTTTCTTATGCTTAGTAATTCCTGAAGCATTACAGAAAAGTGAATAAATGGTTTTCACTGTAATTAGCTCACGAATGGTAATGTATAAGCTTGTGAAAGGTTCTTTAATAAAATAGCATTTTTTTCTCATAATGCATAAAGGGCAGGTTATAGTGTAATCAAAATCAGAAACTGAAACAGAAAACATATTGCTGTGAAGAAATTTTCAAAATTGCCAGTCTGTTAGAGACAGAAAATAAGTATTAGAGAATAGATTATTTGTTCTGTAGACACCCTGTTACAAAGGAGTGGAATATGCAGTATTTTAATGTACTGAATTTTACTAAATCCTCTACTTAAAAATAACTATTTTTAAATCACTATGTTTTGTTACTGCCGAAGGAAATTTTACTCATGTAAAGTTTTTATTTTAACATAAACTTAATTTTATTATGTTTCCAACATTTGGTTTGAGACAATGTGGTTAATAAAAACCTTACAATGTCTCACCTTTTCATTACACAGATTAATATATTGCTTTCATTGGCACAAGTTCGATTAGAAGAAACGTAAGTTGGAAATAATTTATTACCGAAGCATCCCTTACTATGTTTCCTGTTTACACACCATGAAATGTATCTTATTTATTTTGAACTGTTATAAAAAATATAAATATCCACCTTACCATTCTTTCAAATTTCTTTTTCCATATACTCCCCATCAATAGTAGACAATAAGGCTTGAACCAATTTTGCCATAAATTATCTTGGTTTAACAGCAAAATCTTTGTTCCCTTTAGCCAAACCTGACTAGTTCAGACTGCTCCAGAGAGGGATTGAACCCAAGATGACTGGGCACTCCAAGGCAGTGCAGCTTCTATGCTAAACAGGTTCCAGCTCAAAAGCCTTGGATAACCACAGGTACAAGCAAAAGATTTTTCCTGTGTGGACAAGTCCTCACAGCCCTCACATAACTGCATTCCAAGAGGTACAGAAATATGAAGAGAATAACTGATCAGCTCCCGTCTTGCCCTCTCCTCTTAAATGTGTCTACAAGTGTACATGTTCAGTATAGCAGCTTCGGGAATGTCATAGGACACAGTTACATCTGGGAAACCCACATCTGTGGCGTGTTTCCAAGGACAATATCTGTAATGTAAAATGGGTATCGATTATAGGCTGTTTAGGCTTCACTAGGTATATACTCTACAATTCCTAGAACAGATATATGAGTCCACCCCAAAAGAGTGGAAAACATCACTTGATTATAAATTCAGTTGATACCTGAATGGCTGGTTAACCTTCAAAAAGCGCCCTTAGCAGTTAGTCTGAATAAACTGATGCGGTATGAAAAGATGGTATTTTACTGCCCTCTAACGGCTGGCGAGAAACAGCTCCCTTTTGTTGTCTTTATTCCCCAAAAAGCTCTCCCCAACAGGCCGCTGTGACGCGAAGTCTTCCAGCCAGAAGGAAACTTCACACAATTATCCTCACATGCCAAGACCTATGGAAAGTAATTATACAGCATCCTAGGCATGGTAGAGAAACAAAACTGACATGCTGCTAAGTGGGAAGAAGGTTATTCAAATCAGAGCCGTAACTTTGTAATGGATGCTAGTTAGCCAAACTGTGCTAAAACATCAGTGACTGAAATTTCAACACTTGAATAAGTCTTACCAGTCTGAATTGATAAGCCCAGGAGGATCTTCTGATGTAGCTGGGAGAATAGGTATCTTTAACAGCGGTTTCAGACTTCTTATATCACTGCCTAGAGATTCTACGCGTGACAAATTTAAAGATAAAATATTTAAATCCAGAATTTCAAGCCTTTTCTTTTTATGATCAACTGCTGTTCACAGCAGCTATAGGACCTCTTCAGTGAGTAACTGCTTCTCAGTGTCAGGAAGGGATTTACAGTCCAGACCTTAATAATAGTACCAATGCAGGCTAGTGATCAGTTGAGTTGTTCAGTTCTGACAATAAAAAAAAACCAAACAGCTATTATAAATATGACAATCAATCATATTTAAGTGTCATACAGCTACTGAGCATAAATTATAGTGTGACTCACTTTTCAACCAGGGAAAAGAATAACCTGGTAAAGGATCTGTTCATTTCGAAGAGAGTGCAGGGATGTTGTTTCCCTGTGGAGCGCCGTGGATGAAGAGTCCGTCACCATAGTAAATGCAGGAACCCTAAAGCAAGCGCATTTTAGATTAATGTGAAAACCTGATGACTAGTGCCATTTTTTGCAGATTTTAGAAATTTCACATACAGGCGGTATCTAATTTGCATTGTTGCTTTAATCCTGCTCACTGTTCAGGGCATTACATGCCTGTTTCATGTGGACAATCCACAGCATTTTCAAAGCTTTATGGCAACAGTTCTTGCAATTCATCAAACATCTCTTCAACCTGTAGTTTGAATCTATCGAGTTGGTCTTTTTCCAGGGAAAATTTGATATAAAACTGAGTCTTTCTTTTCCCAGCTAGAAAAAACATATTGTTGGAAAAGAATGGTTATGAAAACTTAGATCTGTGCACAAATAAGTAATTTTGTGTAAGTTTTAGTGTGTGTCTTCACTGAAACAGGATCCAGAAATGTAAAGAATTCTCTTTCCATTTTCAAAAAATTTTTACAAATTCTAAGTGCTTATGATTCATTTGACATACTTGGTTGTTTTCTTTCTTTTCATCTCTTCCTTCTTAAGTGATATGTGAACTTAACAACAGTTGCGCTCCCACTGAGCTCTCAGTCAGTAATATTTCAGTGATTTTGAAGCTAAGTAAAGCAAACTGACCTGTCTGCTCTCACAGTGAACTGGGAGCAGTAATAATAGGATCAAAAATATATATTCTGTTATCATCTGAAATGTGCCTTAATTATGCGTGTTACAACAGCTCCAAGCAGTATTGATTCAACAAGGGGCTTTCACTAAACCAATTTTAACCAGTGCTGAAATCTCTGGATCTGTTTTATTGCAAAGGAGAGCTTTTGCACAGCTTGGACATTTGCAGAGAATGTTTCAGTTTTTCTGCTTTAAACAAAACTGTTCTTACAACCGCAGCCACTGAAAGAGACAACATTCCTTGCTTGCACTCCCAAGTTTGCAATCAATTTATAGACTTGTTTCATTAAAGCACATCGAGTAACAGTGACATGTTCGAGAACTGTGCACATGTTGCGTGAACCTAGCTGATCCTCAGTAATACATGATATGGTTTGGTCGATTTTTGCCACTCAGAAATTTATGGTGAGAAATAGGGGAAATCTAGTCGTAAGTAGAGAAGGAGCAACTCCATCATAGGCAGAAATTTGAAGATTGAATTTTATCACCTGGTGAATAAAGAACTGCTTTTATGGCATTATTGCTTTGAAAGCGAAGCTTCCACTTCTATCTGTATCTATTCGTCAGCCAAAGTGCTGTCCATGGGGTAGTAAATCATGAGTCTTATGGAACTGCTCCACATAATACTGCAGACATTGATGAGAATGTGGATACCCAGCAGATGAGACCATTGTTTGTGTGGCAGCGTTACTGGAAAGTGTGTCAGGAACAACTGCAGCCGTCAGAGCAGTAAGTGCACTATGCTTGATAAAAGAGCAAATTAGGACAAGTTAAAATGAATTTAGAGGCTCAAAGAGAAAACTAAAAGAGCAAGCCCTTCTTGTTTGGATAATAGCTGGCTTCTTGTCTGCAAGGGCAATTAACTGAATGCTGAGAGTGAAGAGAGACTCGGGGTTCATTTTCAGCTCTGCTACCCCACATGCATTCTGTTGTAGCTTTGCTTCTCTTGAGAGGTCATAGACACACTCAGTTCTTTAAAAGGGACTGTCAGGCCATACTGAACATATACATGTACTTTGAAAAAATGCTTTTTCTGTCCCTGAATGAATACAGAAAGAAAGCTTTTTCCAGTCCAACCTTTGTGCAATATCTGATATATGAAAAAATGAGTTAGAACTAAAAATACTGGCACTACCATAAGGACTTTGATGAAAACAGCAAACTATCAGAGTCTAATCGTAACATTGTTCAAAATACTGATATACAAAGATCTATAGTTTAACCAGCCTAAACTACCTATTTTTATCCACATAGTGGATCCCAACAAAAGCCTTCAGAAAAGCTAGTCTAAACTTCTTCATCCATCTTTTAAGTTTTGCAGCAAGAGAATGTTAGAGGTATCTCACTTAAAAGGCAAGGCATATCTTGGTGAGATTTCCAAAACTAATTTAATTTGGATCTCAAGCCTGAGTTTGGAATCAACTATGTATTTCATCTTCTATCATCGTGTCTCAACCTCAATGCTCTGCATCATACAAAAAGCAGTACTATTAGGACAGTGTTAGTTGGATAAAACATACTCAGTTTTTAAAGATTACTGTTTAGCTGAATTTCTGCTCTTTCCATCCTTGCTGATACTATATAGCCCCTAATTGTCCATCAGCCTCATAGGAATTGGATTACTTCACTTTGTTTCTGTCATTCTTCCCTATAATTTTATCCCATATGTTTCATTTTAATCTTGTATATAGTCCCATAGGAGTCTCATGTGTCTACAGTCAGCATGTCTGCCTTTGCAAGGTAGGTCCATAGACATTTCTACCTGTTCAACTAAGATTATAATAAAATTTGCCTTGTCAAATTTGAACTTCACTTTTCAAAGACGTTGCTAATGAGTAAAAACAGAATGAGCTCTGATACAGAGAACTTTCCTGTTTTGTTTGGTTTGCTTTTTTGCAGTTTTAGCATTCTTTCATGAGTTTTTCTTGGCCATAAAAGCTCCTGTAAACTTTGTGAAAGGGAAGAAGTGTTTTTGCAAATGGACATATGCTCCCTACCTGTAATGAAACAATAGAGCGGATTTCCTGCAAATGTTCTGCAGAAAACCAGTCATTTGTGGTGTGCACCAATAGAGGAAATAAAAACTATTCTCTTGTTTTGAACATCTTGTCTAAATGAGTGATTTAGAAGACTATAAATGTAATTGCATTATTGCAAAAAAAATCCCAAAAGCCATAAACGAGACCAACTTTGCAGATTCATACCAAGATTTGACTTGCCAATTGCTCAAACATTTTACTGTAATTGTGTGCAATAAGTGTTCTTAGTAGTTGTACCTCTCTGACGTGTAAGTAGACACTTCCCTGTTGCCCAGCTGCCTTCAGCATGGGAAGTGGCTTTCCACATGCTCCAGCTGGAAGTCCTCTCTTGACATGAGACTTCCATTTCCCCCAGCCAGGAGCACCCGAGTACCACTTCCCTGTCCATCCCCGGCCATGCTGCAGGGTTCTGCTACTTAACGCTCACACCTTCGAGGAATCAGTCTACCAGGAAAGTACATTGATAAATTTCTTTCTGGCCAGTAATGTGTTCTGCAGATGATGGGAAAGAGAGAAGAAAAACAAACAGAAACTTTAAGCTGTCTCTTCTAAATTTCAGTGGTGATAAGCCATTTGTAGCTGACACTGTAATGCAAGTGGCGGAATTAAAATGACATACAATGCACTTTAAAGTGAAAAATGAAAATATTCTGTTGCATGCTGTGGTTGTGGTTTTATCAGGCCTCTCTAATTTGAAACGTACTCTGCTATAGAGGAAATGTCTTCCCATATTTTCTCAGAATCCTGGCTGGTGGAAGACATTTCAGTTGGTGTTGTCTGCCAAAAGGGTTATTTTCCATGCAGAAATCATACAACGTGCCTCCCGCAGGCATTTCATTGGGATAGCATAAATGACTGTGAGAATGGTGCAGAGGAAGAGAACTGTGGTGAGTACTCCAACATCTGTAAGTACACAGAAACAAAATCTGGTTGTGGGATGCGCTCCTCCAGCTAATACACACTGAATCACTAATAGTCGGCAGATGATCCACAAGCCTGACAAGTCTGGGGTTTTCAATGTAATTGAATATTTTCTTTTCTTCGGTGAATGAGGGAATTACACCATGCTGGTCAGCAGAGAAAACTGACAGGGTGTCTAACGGCATGCCCCAGGCAGACTCCAGTGGTGAGATTCCTGTAGAATCCCTATTATATTATCCTCTGCTGTGGACAATGGGTAATCACTGCATATCTGTGTGGGGAATCCTTCAAAGTGGGTGCACGAACTCCTGCACGTAAATAGGGGTACTTATGCTCAGTAAGGCTTTCTACAGTAAGAAGTGAAGAATTCTTGTTCAAGTGTTTCAAGATTTCAAGTGTTGCAAGAGTCTTAGATTTATACATATGTTGGTATATGTGCATAAGCATATACACACTCGGTGGTGATCACACTACCATTCCTCTCTGTCTTACTGATCTCCACGCCCACTCTCAATCCAAAAGAGCAATGAGGAAGTCAGATCAATGAGACCAATCTCCTTTTTTGGCTAATAAATGATCCCTATTTTGGAGCATGATTTCCTCTACATCACATTTGACTTCTTCTGTGACTCTGAATCATGTTGGGTCAGAAGATAATGTGTCAACACCACTGTGATCTCCCACTTTGTATCCTCCCTCCCTCCCTGCCTCGTAGTGAAGTTCTTGCATCTCTTTCACTTCCTTTTCTTCTTTCTAGGTATTTCAAATCATCCTCCTGTGCCTCTTTCCTTTTTCATTACCATCACCCCTCAGCCACCATCTTTGGATGTGGTCATTTGTGTTTATGCCTTTCCACATTGCACCTTTCCTGTTTACCGTTCATCTACATACCAGTGCCGTTACTAGCTCCAAACTGCACTCTGGTGTACTGCTAACACTGATTGCCCCAAAGACTGATATTCTCCATATGTAATAGAGATTCCTACCTTCTGCCAATCTATTAAAAAAAAAAATGTCTAAGCTTTATACATTTTAACTGATTTTCTCTCAAATCTCATATAACTTGTACAATTGCCTATATATTTAGTTGGTCCAGTAATGATCTGTTCTCATCATTTTCCATGGTTTTGCCTGGAATTTGAGATCACCAAACATATTCATTTACTGAAACTGGTCTAAGCTTTCTGGTTTTTACTGAGTCACTTTCTGACTTTCAGTCTTGTCCTAGAACACTTCCATTATCATTTGTAGCTTTTCACTGGAAATAATTTGTAACTCTCCATGCTACACCATGTGCTGCAGTATGAGTTTCTCTACTACATTAATCATTCTACTATAGCATTCAGTTCTTTTTATCAACACAACTGCTAATAATATTTTGCATCAACATTAGATTTCTCTCATGCTTATAGTGCCATGCTTATAGTCTGGTACACTTCTGATATTCAATTTACTTGAGATTTCTTAATTTGGGCTTATAATTGCTACTAAAAATCAGCAGAAAAGACAATAAAAACAATCTCTTTGAAGATTTACTTTTGGTTCTATCCCATATAAGAAAACACATGTACCCCACAGACAAATTGGCATTAATGTTCTGGTTTTCATTAAAAGCTGATAGACAATTTAAAGTACAGCTGACAAACATTAACACTTTTTATAGGAGATAATAGTGGATAGGCAGGTATCTTTAATATTGTTCATGGAAAGCCTAATTATCTGGATTTAACAGAATAATTCTAACTTAATCCTAATGCCTTTATTAATATTCTTAAACTATTTTACACTTCTAAGGCTTTTCACTGCATTTACTATATTTACTATAATTATAGAGATATCTGGAATTTTAGATGCGCTCAGGGAACTCCTTTACTTTCCCAGAGCTTTTTACATGCATACCAGAGCAGAGCAAAGTAATGCAATGCAGAACTTCCTTGTTAGTGCCATGTTGCAGTTCTATAAAGTTGCAGGAAAATGGTAATTACATTTCTGGAAACTTTTGGAAAGTCAGTATTTGTTTTCATCCCACTCAGGAACAAAAGAAAAAAGAAAGGCTTCTCTATGAAACATTAAAAAAAAAAATTAAAATATTGAAATGTTTTATGTTGATCCCTTCTAAAATATTTCTTCCTGCCTACTGATGAAGAGTCATAAACACAAAATCCTCAGCTCAGTCAAAGTATTACAGCTCTGGGACAGCTCTTCAGATGGACTGCCAAGTTGGGGTACCCAAAAAGCCCTTCCCTTGAATCCCAGAAAGCAAGGACAGTGTCTTGGCAAGCAAGAGGCAAGTTTAGATGCTGTGTTCCCTCTGGTCTGCACTGAAATCAAAGCATCCAATTTCCCAGTGAAGTGTAGTGACTTAAACAAATCTGCATTCTCCAGTGGAAACTGTTCCATCAGCGGTTTCTCAGATGTTCTCGTTTGTATGTATATATAAATTTATATGTACATCAAGTACATGTTGTGTTTCAGTTACACATTGTAGCTTATGGACAGTAGGACATTAAACTTGATTTACTTTTTACTTACGTTTGCTTTCATTACATGTAAAGCACTGCAGTCCTAGGAAGTGCAGCATCAGTGTTTTATAGCCTTCCTGATAGGTGAACCTTACTAAGGTAATTTGGGGGTGTTGCATCTAGATGTCCAATCCCTTTCTAAAAAGAGGTCTCAAAATGACACTCCATCTGATCAGATGTACTTGGTGGGTCATATGTAAGACATACATTCAAGAATTCCTTTTCCTAGGTCTCCACCAACACACAGAAGGTTGCAGCTGCATGGAAACAGAACTAGAATGTGCTGCTGTTAATTTAAAGTCTGTTCCACTTGTTTCAAGTAACGTAACCCTCCCATAAGTAGAGTTCCCTTTGCTCTCCAGCATAAAGCTGTTTTACAGAGAGATTCCTAAACACACTTTGCATAGTGCTATACTACCAAGTATGGGCCCTCTGCATTCAGAGACTGCAGAAAAGGTTGAGGCACTATGGATATTTACTAGGTGATTTACTAGTATGTAGTGAATGCTGTGAGCATTTTGCTGCAAGGCCCACTTCAGTCTGGAATTCATCTGACAAAATATATGTGTCAACACTGTAAACCAGTCATCTAATACAGGTCATATGAACTGCACACAGAACACATTTACCTCTCTCCTCTAAAGAGAGCTTGGGGTGTTAGCTGAGATGTGCACTTTGCACTGTAGATGTTTACAATTAGGTGAGCTGAATGCTATTTGCGTTCATCATTCCTATTGCTTGAAGCCTGTCAGCCCCCGGCCACTCAGTAAAGATCACTGGTTGTGCAGCCAGCACTGGGGTAATGAGCACCCACCAAATATTGCTGAAGTTACCAAAGCAGGAATTTCAGGATTATTGGTTCTTAATGATGACTGACAGCTCCCTATTTCATTTTGCTAGCTCCAGTCCTACAGGTCGTCAAAATTTATATATTGCTGAATACTTGTTAATATGAGAAAGTCTCAAAGATCTGTCTGGATCACTGAAGGCAAATATTTAAAAGAAGCCAGTCTTAAAACTCGGCAATGAAGTTTGCTGGCCTTCAGTTAGCTTCTTCAAGCAGTAAAGTACATTTACTTTCCAAACAGACCAAAGGCAGGCCTGTCTTCTCCCAGCTAATCCCAGGAGGGCACTCAAGCTTCAGCTCAGGATTTAAACAATAAGGACAGATGGCAAAGAAGCTGAGGTTACCTAGGCTTCACAGGCAAGGTAATGCAACCAACGTACTGCACCCATTGTAACGTAATGGAATGTGCCCAAAGTCCTTTCCGGGCTCTGACCCTGTGTCGGCTGCACCCAGATGTAAGGTCTGATTTTTGAGAGTTGTAACACCGACCAGTTAAGACCTAATTTAAACATCAGTTACCAATTACTTTTAGGTCACTCACACACAACCAGATCCCTTCTCTTCCAGATGAAGTTTTCAGCAAGTGTACAAAGGTGAAGAAAATGTGAGTATCTTGTGTCGTTTATTAAATTATTACATGAGTCCTGGAGTATATAGAATGAACAAAATCAATATACAGTCACCCGTGTGGTCACTTTTTTAACAGTATAGCACGGCATTTGCCTTTGAAATTCATGTTTTCATCATGTTGGTCTTCCAGTGTAACCAGATGTGCACACATGCAGGCCATTTTGTATGCAATACACAGAGATCTAGTCTTGCTCCCTGCCACAGAAAAATAGTAAGCAGAAAATAAGTCTGTCTAATAAGAAATACCACCATTTTGTCATGAAACTGCACCTTACTGTTTTAAAAGGTTAAATAAAGCATCTTTTTAATTTTTCCCTTTTTTCTTTCTGTTTTGATGCTAAGCTACCATGGAAACCAATTGCAAAATTATGCAAGTAGCTGCACACATGGCAAATTCTCCTGTGTAGTCAATCCTGTCGCAGACCACTAGTGCATGTTTTTTCAAGCTGGGTGGTGTTTTCCATGTTCTTTATATAGTAGGATGGCCTTTTTATTGGAATTTGACTTGGACAGTTTTCAATACAGCTTCCTCCAAGTTCCTGTAGGAACTAGTCAGACCTTCATCGAGTTATGAAGAAGGAAGGCGTTCATATATATTACATTGTCAGGCAGAATGACTTGTGTCTTTTTTAAATATGGCTGTTGTTAATAACAAAAAAATCAATCAGTCCTATACGTCAGATAAATTCTTATAGGATTAAGGCATACATACAAAGCTAGCATGTATGAAGTCTACATATGAAAATAGGGACAGCTCCAAGGGTAAGAATTCATATCATAGAATCATAGAATCATAGAATAGTTTGGGTTGGAAGGGACCTCTAAAGGTCATCTAGTCCAACCCCCCTGCCGTGGGCAGGGACATCTTCAACTA
>NW_008794446.1:5802218-5819035 GCF_000699145.1 Aptenodytes forsteri | reverse complement strand
CTCTCTCAGCCTTTCTTCATAGGAGAGGTGTTCCATCCCCCTGATCATTTTCGTGGCCCTCTTCTGGACCCGCTCCAACAGGTCCGTGTCTTTCTTATGCTGAGGGCTCCAGAGTTGGACGCAGCACTCCAGGTGGGGTCTCACCAGAGCAGAGTAGAGGGGCAGAATCCCCTCCCTCGACCTGCTGGCCACGCTTCTTTTGATGCAGCCCAGGATACGATTGGCCTTCTGGGCTGCGAGTGCACATATACCAGGCTTAAGATAAATCCTCATAAAACCCCTAAGTACACAGTATTTGAGTTTAGCTCTTGTTTCTGACTGGATGCTGTGTGCCTTTTATTCGGCAGTTCCTAATGACAGCTCAAACTGCCTTCCATCCAAAAGCAGTTAACAGCCTGCAAGAACAAGAGTCATGTGAAAGGGCTGTATCATTTGAAGAGTGGGCAGAGTTCTAGAACCAATTTTATATAAACAAAATATACATGCCACTAATTTTCAGCTGAGTTGCATCAGCAGGTGCAATGTATGTTAGCGTAAGTGTGCCAAGAAGGATGGCTAGTGATGGTTCACATTTAATAAAATTCAAAATAATATACCTGTAGCCTGGAACAGTATTGGCTTTTCTCCCCAGCCTCCAGTGCTTTCTATTTTGTATCTTATTTTTTTATACCCTACAATCTTCTATTCCAAAAGCATAATCAATAAATGGGACATGACACACCCTGGAGACAGACACATAAAGAACAGCCTCGAAGAAGTCATTAGAAAGTTCTGTTCTGGTGGAAAATATTGAATTTTACTTCAGTGGTGTTACACCAGGCATTAATTTAGCAGTGTGTTTAAAATGGCAGAAGGGGATAAATATGGGGATTATAAAACATTTGCATTTCTAAGAAGTTAATGAATCATGATTATCCTGGCTTTCTTACCTTACCTGTACCACATTTCTACAGCACATTTGCATTCAGACAGTATCAAGGAAAGCATTCTTTGGACTATGCAAACTTCAGAACTTGTGAGTACATTATTGCCCTATTTTGCCTTTTTAAGTAACTGATTGACTCTTGGGTATCACAGAGCAACCAGCCTTCCACAATACAGGAATGGCATCTAAATTTCAGCCCTTCAAAGTCTCATACAACCACTCTTCTCCATATTCCAGTAGCTTGAGAAAGATGTGAGGACTGCCTGAATTTTAACTCTTGCTGTGACTCTAATTGCACGCTGGGGCAAAGACAAATCACTAAACTTCTTTTTGTATCATTATCAACCCATTATAAACTTGATTTGCTATGTATACCTGACACTGCTTCATTAGTTGATGTTCACAAACCATATTGGCCAAATTTTTCAAATGTCACTATTTCCAGCATTATTAGGTACCTGGGTATCCCTACCACTTCCAACAGCTGATGCAAGCTCAGTGCCTTTAAAAATCAGGCTAATCTTTCCGGTTCCTTATCAAGTTTTGAACAACAAGCTACAGGTATTGACATTTTGATAGATTACTGATATAAATGCAAAGCATTTTTACTATGTCTACCTTGGTCTAAAAAGCATATGTATAACACCTAGGCAAAAGTTGTCCATTGCATCATAGCAAAACAGATCCATCCCAGTGCAGTGCAAAGCTATTCATAAAAGTACATTTTTAATGCTTTAGCCAGCATCATTCCAACTATAAAACATTAAAAAAGATTAAGTCAAATGCTACTGCCCTTGCAGTAAGACAGCCTTTTATGAGATAGAAACATTAAAATAGAATCATAGAATCACTGAGGTTGGAAAAGACCTCTAAAATCATCAAGTCCAACCGTCAACCCAACACCACCATGCCCGCTAAACCATGTCCCTAAGCACCTCATCTACACGTCTTTTAAATACTTCCAGGGATGGGGACTCAACCAATTCCCTGGGCAGCCTGTTCCAATGTTTAACCACTCTTGCAGTAAAGAAATTTTTCCTCACGTCCAATCTAAACCTCCCCTGGCGCAACTTGAGGCCATTTCCTCTCGTCCTATCGCTTGTTACTTGGGAGAAGAGACCGACACCCACCTCGCTACAACCTCCTTTCAGGTAGTTGTAGAGTGCGATAAGGTCTCCCCTCAGCCTCCTCTTCTCCAGACTAAACACGTGAAATACTTTCACTTGGCATTTTAAAATCAAATATTGCTTGTCACAGTTCTTTATCTTTCTGGTTGTTCTCATCAGCTGTCTGAAAGGTTTCTGCTTCCTCCCTTTAGAAATAGTCTATCAGTTTTTACGTAGTGTTATTTTAGTTTTCTGTGTTATATGTTTTTGTCAACAGGTATCTCAGTCATAAATGTATCATTAGTTTGAAACCTGGGGTACTCAGAGATTACACAAACTGAAATGGCTGTGAGTACTCATTTTCTCCCTGTCTGTAAAAGTACCATTCATCACTGGCAGTGCGTGTGTTTATGGCATTGATCTAAAAAGAAAGGAACAAGGCAGTAAAGCTATGTCTGCAAATGACATTCTGCACAAAAAATTTGGAATGACTACTGAAGCTTGCAACTCCTTATCACACAGGTTATGTTTCAATTTCTGGAGACAGTAACTAGGTCTAGTTATTTTGGATTTGCAGAGGAAGAGCTCCCTCATGATTTGCTCATCTCAGCCATTTTTATATTGCTTCTTTACAAGGATTGATGATGTAGTAAACTATTATTTCTTTCCATAATTCTAGATTATAACCCAACAGTGAAAATTTCACAGCAGTTATTTACTGGGCTAAAGTCTTTGGTTTTTTGGTAAGTATTGCTCTTGCACATTTTCGTATTGGTATTGTTCAATATCCGAGTAGCTTTCCTTTCTATCTTTTTGTTTTTCCTCCAAGTTGTTTTCTTTCTTTAAGACTTTCAAACATCATCTTCATGAAGCAATCACGCTTGTCAACTCCCCATACTTACCACATCTGGATCCAAATTTGGGTTTGGATTTCTCATAGGCGTCTTCATGCTATGACTATTTTTACTATGTTTCTGTTAAAACTAAAGCACATTCCCAAAGTTGTAAAGCTGTTCAGAATCGTATCTCTCTTCTCAGAACACCTACAGGAAACTCGCGATCTAAACTGGAAATTCTTGGATACAACCAGCAGACACCTAGCATCTCCTTTTAGAAAACTGAAACAGTATTTAGGTACTTGAACAATTTCCCAGGCAGATATCACTGTGATGACTGTAACAGAAAATTCCATATAAGGCAGAGCTTACAGTAAGCGGGAAGGAGACGTGAAGTCCTATAAGCATTTTCCATCACCCTCATCAAGCAAACCAGCAACTGAAAAGTATAATCTTGGTTTCTTGGAAAAGCTAGCCGCTGTTTTTAATAGCATCCAGGGAAACAAATTACTTAGTTTTGCTAGCAGAAAATTTTTTGCTACTAGTCCCTTGGCTCAGGGCAAAGAAGATTAAAAACCTTGTGTCTTTAATGATCCCTTGACTCAACTGTCTCAGCCAAGCTTGTGGTAGGCAGCTGCTGGCATCAGAGCTGGCACCAGTAGCCTTTAGACCAGGCTCCACAGAGTGAGCACTGATGCAACGGATGGGGCAGGAGCTGAAATACCTTTCCACTTTGCCAGCTCCCATGGGAAGGAGTCTGAGGAACGTCATAGCATGTGTGGAAAACGTACATTACCCGTACTGAGAATGTAAATTATTTAATGAACACTTTTTTGTCTGAGTTGTTCAGTTTAGCATATTTCTTGGCCATTCAATGTATCCATTGCTTATAAATAAAATACAGTAATAAGCTAGCACCAAAAAATAACTTTTGTGCTATGTTTTGCTACCAGTAACTTAAAAAATCTTTTTGCTTGTGTAGTTTCTGTAAAATCTAAATTTACCTTAAATTTCAAAGCAATGTAACTAAATCTAATCTTGGATTCTTCTCTCAAAAGTTTACATTTGCATATTTTTCTTACACTTACATATTGTGTTATGAAGTATGATAAAACATCTTGTTTTCTAAACATGTTTTAATTTATGAAGATCAATGATAAACAATTCACTTGAGACTCTTCCCATGATCTGTACTCAAATGCCTCTTACTAACTGGGTATAAATTAATTATGCAAAAAAAATCATTTGATAAATGAATATATCTTTTTCTGTGCAGATAAAAAATTCATCTTTTGTTTATTCTGTTAGACCAAGGCACTTTTAAAGGTGTGACATTCTAACAAAAAGTATAACCTTGCCAAAGTTGAACCTCATGGTGTTTCAAATGACTTGAACAATTTCCCAGGCAGATATCAGACTGTCTACAAAATACCACAGTCCTCTGCCAACATAAATCTTTAGAGCTTCTTGTTCTCATGGCTGTCCTGAGCTTAGCAAAATTCTATCTTTCACTTTAGTTTCCCCATGAAAATGAAATCAGTTATTGTGAATGCGTGTTTATCCTAAGTATAACTTAGGATATATAGATATACGTTATAATTAAATGTAAAATCTCCACCTAGTGGTCTCTATGGATTTTGGTACACAGATTACACATAAGAAACACCAATGTATTAGCCTATTATTGCTGAAATGGCTGTCGAGCTGGGCCATAAATAGAGACAAAATCACAACAAAGAAAAGGATATAATTTGCTTTGTTTGGTATGTACATTCATATTCAAAACTAGGTAATAAACTGGGACTAATTTTGTAAGAAATAAATAAATGAAGGTCAAAACAAAGAAGACTAGTCCAGAGCTTAAACTCCCTTCTGCAAAACTATTACACAAGTCATGAATAAAACCACTTTCCCTATTGTTATTCAGGGATTTTGAAGGCAATCATATTAAGGCCTTAATTAATACCGCCTTCCTGGAATGCAATGCGCTCACTGTATTGTAAGTAAAAGATGTATGAAAATAAAGCAACAAAAACCTTTTGAATATGTGTGACTCACAGTCCTCAACACAGGATTTGTCTCAATGTATAAAGCCTCATCAGGACAGCTGTGCTTTTGTCAAGGAGGTATTCTTTACAATTAATTGACTTATTGTATGTGCAGTCACACGGCACATTTTCGCAATTGTCACGATCACTTGTTTCAACAAACAGAATAAGAAATAGGCATACTGATTTTTTCTGCCTTGTGATCAGATCATGAGCACCAGGGTGCTTTTTAAACTCCACTACATCCTGGGACTTGCAATCTGATCATGAAGCAGAAACAATGTAGTATGCCTGTATCTCAACCTGCAGATATTTTTTCTTGTTGAATCCATTCCTCCTTCAGACTGGGTTTTCGCCTTGCAGGGAACCTGAGCAAAAAAAATGTGCTGCTGCTGCTAAAATTAAATATATTGGTGTACAGTAATAACTCACATTTCTAACTTTTTTATATTCAGCTATCTCTCATATAATACAGAGGACAGGAAAAGCAGAATCTGAAGGAGGACCATGTTCATGAATAAAAAATTCTACAGGTTAAGAAATATAAAAGGCTCCTTGGTGTTATACATGTGGTGTCTTACCAGTGAGGAACAGGAATTCCCTGCAGTGGGACTGTATTAATCGCAGTGAGAGCAAAAGCAAAAAAAGCTAAATTTGAACATGTAAAATTTCTGTCTGGATAGCAAATCCCAGAGCCTTTAATCAAATAAAATTCCATATTGCTCCTCTACTTTGTAAATTGCTTGGTTTTAATTAAAACTAAGGAAAGTTTTCCTTAACTAACTACTTAGTCTTGCGTAGGTTTCTTTTGCACTGACTACAATAATACACCTTGTTACGGCTTGGAAAAATTAACGTATGTAACTTCTAACACAACTAGAAAAATAAAAAGCCAAGTAGTCATACTGAAACATGAAATTAGCACTCCATATTAAATTGAATCACTAAGTACTTATTCTAATACATATTTTACTTTACAGGTTTCTTCACGGAAATCAAATTCACTTGCTGCCTGCAAATACCTTTTCCTCATTAAAAGATTTGGGGGAATTGTGAGCTTTCTAAAATCTATTTTTAAATTATAGAGTGTGAGCTATTACATGCCTGTAATCTGTGAGTGTACTGCACCTTTCCTGCCAAAGGTGAGGCAGGAGGCCATGCAGAATCAAAGGCAGAAGGACAGAAAGATAGCCAGCAAGAGGGAGCTGCGGGTAGTGCTTAGGGCAGCATCATGGGGAGGGAGGAAACTTATTCCAAGGCTTTCTGGGGTTTACAACAGAGATAGCTGTATGGGCTGAAAATCAAGGTTTCCCTCTGCTCCAGTGACCGCTGGGCTCCCTCCCTTCTGGGCATACGAGTGCCCAGCTTCACCTGGGTCCTCTGGAGCCGATACTACATTTTTCAGTTGCTTTGGCTCACACACTGAGGGTATCTATATTCCCTGTACAGTCTATAGAAAGATATCTAAGGCGGCATCTCTGTGCTTTGGAGGTGAACCAGCTCTCCCAGTAGCTGTCTGGGGAACTGAGGCACCTACTTTAAGATTTGAGACTGCCACTTCCCCCGGGGATAAGCGTGTATGCTTTAGGCTCATCTGCATATAAAGTAGTCACACTGCATCTGGGTTTTGGCTGCCTCATTATCTGGCATGAAATGTTTAGGCAGAAACATAAAACAGCTGCAGAAGCTGTAGAAGCGGAAAAGAGAAGGGAAAGCTTGAAGGAGAAGGGGAGCTGTCAGTGACTGGAGTGACATGAGTGATTGAAACAGGCTGCTACTGGCTGTGGAAGGAGAGTAGCAACTGATGTTATTTGTTAAAGACACTGATTTGCTGGCGTGGTGAAAACTCATTCACTAATACTGATCTTTGGCGTTGAATTTACTGTGGGATTTTTTTTGATGGTTTTTTTTCTTTGTTTTTCCATGTTCTACCTATATTAAATGTGAAAGCTTCACATCTATGTAATTAGGCTTTGATTCATCTCACCTCTCAGCAATGATTAAGTTCATAAATTATAGAGAGACCCTCAGGCAACCAGGTTTCCAAATTAGGTACCTCAGCTGAATTAGTTATGATGAATCAGAGCTAAAATGATCCATGTTTAGCAATCGCCAAACATCAGTGCCTGTACCGACTGGCTTCAAAGTGACTTATGGATAAAATCAGAGCAAGGAATTATTGGATGAACTGAAGTAATGATAAAAGACAATTTTGCTGCTATTAAAATTTTAAGTACGATAGCATGCTTCCTCACCTATAAAAAGAGAAAATCTGAGTCTCAGAGTTCTTAAAATTTGTATTGAAAGGAATGGGTGGAATACAAAGGATGAACCTGATTGCTTTTGTTCTCTATTTCTCCAAGGGATCTGTCCAGCAACATGATTACAAAATTACGACCTTATATTTTTATAGACCTGAAGTATTTACAAAAACTGGAAGATATAAATGAGAATTCCCAACTGAATTTAAAAATGCAATAATTTAGCTTGTCTTTTTCCTGAAATAAAATAAGGAACAGTTTATCTTTCTTTTAGCAATCTGTCTTTCAATCCACTTTCTCACCTCTCTGCGGATCGCTTTGAAAGTCTTCAGCAGCTTCAGTCACTGTTAGTAAAAGCTGAAATATTTTACTAACATAGTGTGCTAAATAATATCCTTTCTTTCCAGGAGAAATATTCATCAATTACAAAAGGTGTGTGAAGTATTGATTGCCATCCTATCAGATGCTGAATGTACTTCAAATTTCTATTCCTACAGGAGTGCTCAACATCCTAAGGTAGCAGGCCAAAATACACGAATGACAGCCATACAGTTTGCTCAGTTTTACTGCTATTCACAAATTATAAGCCTTGGAGCAACCAAAACACATACATTAAGAACAAATTACACAACAAGCACAGCTAGGGCACCTGGGCAGATAAGGACATAAATAAATGGTAACAAGTATTTTAGAACTTCTATAAACTCTCCTTTGGGAGAGTTGGGGTGGTTCATAAAATACTCACTCCATAGGGCTGATGATTCAGCCACATTTTTTTTTAATTAAGTATTTTACACAAAGCTCACATTCAGAAGTTTTCTTATTTCTTCTTTAATTTGCAAAGATTCACCCTCATCTGAAAGTACCTCTTATAATTTCATTGGATTCAGAGTTTAAAAGCAAGACTATAATTTCTTTTTTTAAAGTTGTCATTCAGTGCCGTATGGCTTATTCTTAAAAAGCTGTCCAAAAGAAGAACCAAATGTTATTTTTAAATTCATGTTATTTTTTTGTTAAGCAAAAGGAAAACATCCCAAATTAATCTGAATGATTAATCTGAACAGCTTTCCTGGAACTCATTGTTTGATATTTTTCTCCTCTGCCACACAGTGAATACTGTAAGTCAACACACAGGGTAATATTCAGTTCCTTTTTGTAGGCCCCTATATGCTAAGTGTCCAAGGGTAACCAAGGAGAGTCATTAAGTCTTAAGTCATGACAGCAAGAGCAAAATTTAGGAGATTGGTTCAGTTGCCCACAGGTCAGATATCTAGTGCTATTTGACATGCCTACAGCATCCCCACTCCAGAAAGTCTTTGGTCTCTCATGGGTCCTGTGTCATGTCTGCCTGCGCACACGGATGTCTCAGATACCGCAGGACATGCCAAATAATACTAGACGGAGTATTAGTCTGGAGAGCCATTCAGCAAACCAAAAGCTAGTCTAGGTTGAGATGAGCCGTTCTCCAGATCCCAGTGACTGTGTTCACCCTGGCTTATTAAGTTACCCACAGATAGGAGTCTGATGCTGTTGGAGATGCCCTTGGGTATCTATCCCACCTGGCCATCACCTGCTAATCCAGAAGGCCACAGGTCTCTTGTAGGTCTTGTGTCTTATCAGCCAGTTCCACACGGGCATCTCAAACGGGCATCTCCAGGGCACCTCAAATGTTTTTTGACAGATAACTGAGTCAATCATGTGGCAGGTGTGCCAGAATAACTTCCTGTAGATTCTTTTTAAAGTGCATTACAGCCCTTTGTTTCATTATTATGCACAGAATTAAATGCAGCAAATATCAATATTCTAGTCCATAAGCCACCACAGGGACAAGACAGTAATCATAAAACAGGACATTGTTTTGAAATATGGATGGAGACGTGCTCTGCTGCTATATAAACCTTGACCAGCGAGGAAAAGTGTAGTTATTTCAATCTGAGAGAACATTAACCGTGATAGATACGGTACTGCCAATGTAATAGTACCACCTGCCTGCCTGTCAAAATGATTGTCTGATCTACATTTCCAACTCAGAACATGTAGTACAGGAACTAACGTCACCTAACACGCCCCCCCCCCCCGAAATCTAACTGGGCTAGAATTAACCAGAACAAAGTGATCTCAGTAATCACTCATTTTTCCAGAAGCCTTGTTGACAGGATGACAGGTGTTTTATTTTATGGGATAGACAGTATATAATCCAAAAAAGAGTTTTTAAAGTTTAAAATCTTGTGGAAAAAAATGCCACTTGGCTTGGGCCCAGACAAGAGCCAAATCAAATCCTCAAATAAAATTTGAAATTCTTGTCAAAAAGAATCTCCCCTGTGTTTTCCTAGAAGTGAAACAAACAATACATCAGGTTCTCTAACCGCAGTGACAAGGGGGATAATTTCACAAGGTCTCTTCAGTGAGCTGGGAATAGCTGAGGCAGGAACACCTACTAGGTTCTTTGGAAATACAGGAATCCCTGATCCTGGATTAGGTATCAAAGGCATGTCTGCTCTTGGACCAAAGCTCTGGAGTTTACAACTTGGGATTTAGTCTTTTCCTTTAACGGACATGAGCATTCTCATGGTCTTACTGATACAGCCACAACGATAACACTGTTTGTGTTGGTCATAAGGCCTGGCTAGATGCTACACACACATTGTCACATCTGTCAAGAGTTTCCCTGCAGTTCTGTTTCTGGTACTCGTCACAAATGCAGAAGTCGTCACTCATCTCTTCTATTGGGGCTTTCAAATTCAGGCTTTCCTTTCCCATTTTACCAGATTAAGACGTTCTTTCTAAACCATATTTGGAATCCTTGAATGCAGTTTCTTACGGATATAAGTTATTCTTCTTTCATCATAGTCATTTCAAAGGGATGTGACAACCCAAGTGCCTTTTATCTAAGAAGGTCACCTGACTTGGTATTTTTGTTATTTTTCTTTTTGGTTCAATTGTGATGTTTCTCTTTTCTAAAACATGATATATATAATCTGTACTCTGCCTTGCCATTGCTGTGAACCAGTTTCAGGTTATGCCAGCTGCATCATATGAATAGAACAGTTTTTGTTTTTCATGAGCATCATTGACAAGATTTCAGTTCCTCTCACTCTTCTAACATTTCACGCACCTTTCCCTAAAATATCACCAGTGCAGATAATGTGTCAAATCCCTTGAAATGCTATTGCCCAACAGGAGAGGTGAGAATGATGCACTGCAGCCCAAGTATGTCACTACCTGCACTGACTGTCTACTGCAATGGACTCACTCGATATCGCAGGTTTCTGTTAGCGTTTTTGCCTCTGCCAGGTGGCTACAGTTGGCTTTGATTATGCCAGGAGTTTCTGCTCCTGCTCGGATCATAGCTAATGAAAAAGCTATTCCTGTGGCTTCTTTTCTTTTTCCATTATAGCCAAATGTGCAAAATAATGAAGTTCTGTGCCTGTTTCTGGCCTTATTGGGTTTGCCAATCCTCCAGCACATACTGACACTGAATTTGTAGACTGAAGGTCTATTGGGATGCTGCAGAATGAAGCTTTGCTTTCAGACACTTCAGGGAATGCTTACTGAATATATTCGGTATACAAAGTGTCCTTTCATGGCTCTATCACCATTAGGATTTTTATCAAGTTGAATGCTTTTAAGGCTCTCAGTGCCAGTACTGGTTTTGTTTGCATGCATGTAATATTATACAAACCTTTTCCTTTTACTGATGTTTAATATCACATTTCCCTGATGTATGGAGTGTATGTCCTGTCCAGACAGCAAGTCCCATTGAATCATGCCATGTCACAGACAGGGGAAGGGCTATATTTCTCCATTATTTGTTTTCAGGGTTCATTTTAATTGTTATTGGCATTTCCTCACGATCTATTTGGATAGTAACATGCACCCATTGTTGTCCTGTTCTTGTTTGTATTACAGCAGAACAGAAGCCAAAACATTGTATAACTTTTCTGCTTACAGGTGCCCCCGGTCGCCTGCCTCGTACCTCTACACCCTGTGCTTTCTTCTTGGCACGCTACGTGGGCAAAGCAGGTTGCCTCACGGCACTCCATATGAACATTTTTCAATGCTCTGCATCTCTCTTGCCTCATGTAAGGCAGTCTACATCTGTTGCAAACACACCACATCTGCCCTTAACTACACCCTTCTCCTTCGGTTCTGTGCTCCTCTGTCACTCTTGAGGTGGGAGGGAGGAACGTACCTGCACACTAATCATCCCTCTGTCTCATCACATGCATGTCATGACTGGTCCTCGTAGGTGTCTTTGGTCCCTAGGCTCCATTTATGCTAGTAAATATAACTGTCTGGCCTAACTAGCTCACAAGGGACAAAACAATGAGACAGTATGGATACACCCGCGTCTTGGCCCTCTTCATTTTACCAATGCAGATATAACCTGAATGTTTTAAATGGTCTGGTTATTCAAACTAATATTTTCTAATGTTAAATTTTCTGATATATTTTAGTCTATTTTTCTAAAGATTTCTTCTCTGTGAGGCAGCAGACAAAAAGAAACCTTGCAGGACAAGAGTCATTTAACCTAGCCCTGTCTGAGGAGATGCTTCTCTCCACTGACTCTAAAGGGAACTTAGCTCCAGTGAGGAGGTCTAATGTCAGCTGAAACAAAACCCAACCCAGATGCCTGAATCTACAAAATTAAAAAATAAAATAAAAAAAAAATAAATTGTCTTAGTGCTTTGGGTGGCTAATGGAGGAAGGCTCAGGTCCTTACCTGCAAACACACACTCTTCAGTAATTTGTACTTCTAGTTGTACAGACTATTGTTGAATCATTCACTGCTGCAGCTTCTGCCGCTGGGCAGCTAGTACCTATGGTTTGTGCAAACTCCAGAAATGTGACAAAATATTCAGCTTCCCTCAGCCAGACTGTCTGTATGTTTGTCTGTCCTTCCAAAGGGAGGTCTGTCTGCATTGTCTACAGCAGCTGCTTCCAGTAATTCAAACCCAAATGATCTTCAGTGTCCTTGTCTTTCCTCAGCTGGCTCACAGCTACCTCCCAGTACTTTGGATTTCTCATCAAAAGCTTGCAGGTCAATCTTACCTTGAACAACGGAGGGGAATTCTCGCTTCCCCAAGGAAAAGCTGAGACAATTATACATTTTGCCTTCTTGTCTTATTTCTTCCTCTCTTCTTCTGATTCTCATAGCAGAAGCTGTCTTTTATTTCTGCCTGTTCTGGGTTTATTAATGCTTTCAGTTCTGTGACTCCTTTGTTAGTCGGAAGGCCCTCTGGCCAAGGTTTATAATAATAAGATTTTAAATCACACTGCTGCGAGCAGCTGAGCTTAGCACCCAGGGAAAGAGACAAAAACCTGTGCAAGTCACTTCTTGTGCGTCCCTTAATGGATATTGCATCGATTGTCGAATGGCATAACTACAAAGGGAGTTCAGGCTACATGCACATCCCCACAACACAATCTTCCAGTAAAAAGCTCGATGTGATGAACAGTCGTAGGATCATTCCTACTGAATATAGTCAGGATTTTTCCATAACATAATTTCTTTAAGACCTATAATTTAAGAAAAGGCTTGTTTGTGTAATTCAAAATTTTATAACTACAGAAAGCCCTATTTTATATAATTTATATCATAACATGTACATTATTTTACAGAGACCTGGAAATGATTGAGATTCCAAATATAAACAGAATAATGTTTCAACATATGAGGAACCTCTCCCACATGTATGTATGCAAAATAAAAGCGATAATTAAGGGGGTGGGAGGTCCATATAAAAATGTCCAAAACCATGCCAGGGTGTCGCTTTTCCATATTACTTCAATCGGTAGCCCAATTTCTGCAAAAATAGACTAAATGTTTCACTATTTTAAACATAGGAAAGAAACAGGCTCCTCATTTAGTTCCCTCATTTCTAGATCATATCACATCACTTCTTTTTCTGCCCTTCACACTTCTTTTTCTGGCTCAAGTGGGATAAATAAAACTGCTTGCTTACTTGGGAGTTAGTGTAGCCTTAGGCTTAGCAGGCAGAAGTAGAATACCTCATTCACATGCACCAAAATTGGGAACTGAGTTAAGAAACAGAAAAGTGTTTAAATTTTGGACATGAGTAAAAGCCATATATGTTCATAGAGAAGATAGAATTTGTGCTATATAGCCATTTTACTTTGCTGTCATAAAGCATGCCTTTTCCCTTCGCCGTTTGTCACAGCTACGTGCCAGTAACACCAGGTGCCTCTGAACTACAATCCCTGAGCTGAGGCAAAGGGCTTTAGGAGCGTCACACTTTCACACTTAATGCCAGCCAGGATATATACTCAAATGTCTCTTGCCTCTCTAAATATTTAAAATGTCATTCTTGATGAAATATCTTCAGGCTTATTTTTTCCTTCTGATTTTGGTCTTTCAGTCTAGAATCACTCCTAAATATTTATATTTGGTTCTTCTATGCCATGAATGTAAGCAACTTCTTAACTGTGCAGTGTTCATTCTGAATTTCTAAAGAGCTCATATTATACTCTGTCCTCCACTTTTTACTACTTCTTGAAAAATAAAACTCAAATCAGCTACTGTCCACTTACCTAACAGCAGATGGTGGATACAATCAATTGGACCACATCAACATGCAAAATTTGATATACCATTGTTCATGTATTTCACAGCTATAATTATATCACATTAGAATTTTATTTGCACATCTCGCCTTCATGTTTTTATTTTTTTTATATACCAGAACATGATTTTAAATCTTGCAGAAGACAATGGAATGTAAGGATACATTTCAAAACAAACCTGTTCTTGCAGGCTTTTCTGTATTAGAGTTTTTATGTCCTGTCCCACAAGCCTTCTTTATGAGAGCACTGCCACTGAAGCAGAGAACTATTTATTTGAATAATGGTCAAGGAATTGAAACATTTAAGATGTGATAATGTTCATTACCAAATTTAAGTCCTTCCACAGACATTCCACAATCTGTTAAAGCAGGCAAAATCCTTCTGCCAAGGACAGTAAAGGACCTGCTTTTGAAGCACCTTAGCATAAAGAACATCCACCTGCACACTGGCAACAAACTAAGAATAGCAAGGCAAAGTCCTGACAAGGTTTGTGAAAACAAAAAATATACCAGCTCTGACCATTCCTCTCAAGTCATACGTGACCAAAGGGCAATGCCCTAATTGCATATTACAGCGACCTGAAGGAAATCACAGGTGATCGCGGCCACTATCACCAGCATTGTTACTGGGGACCAAAAGGATATGAGCTGCTACCAACCTCCTAAGTAAATCCTCCCTTGATTTAATACCTCTCACAACATGCCTCTTATATGCACTAGGAATTATTTTGTTAAAATTTCTTCTCTTCCAGCTCCTTGCACCTAATTGCATAATTGGTGCATAACTGTGACGTTGGCTTGTGTTTAACCAGCAGCATTACATGTTCATTTCTTTACTTTCAGCTACTTCAAAAAGTTTCATTTATTGCTTCTATGCACTCCACATGTGAATATGCACATCATTAACAGACAGGATTTCATCACCTGAAGATCTCTTAGCTAATAATGTTCTGCTAACAATTCCTGTAGGTCATAGCTTGTGTTACGTATTTTGGAAATTTTGTCATCAGAATGAGATCATTTATCAAAGCAGAAAACGAGACGCACACCATGTCTATCAAAATTTTGTAATTACGTATTAAAGGTATTCATAATACATTGATTTGATTAGTACATTAATAAAATTAATATATTAATATAGTATTGTATACTACATTATGACATTATATTATATATAATACATCATGTATGTTCCAATAATCTCAGTTTGCATTCTAGACACATACTAGTTCAAAACACTTAAAAATATTATGCATTATCTACTTTTGCACTATTTTCTGATATTCTAAATGAAAGTGAGTGTCAAAAAATAACCAAGGTCCTTCAATTCATTGACTTTAGGTAGTCAAGATGTGTAGAAAGAACCCATGAAACTTAAACATTTTACTTTATTAATTACTACTATTCATTCTGCATTAA
This sequence comes from Aptenodytes forsteri, assembly GCF_000699145.1. NCBI lineage: Eukaryota > Metazoa > Chordata > Aves > Sphenisciformes > Spheniscidae > Aptenodytes > Aptenodytes forsteri. The sequence continues at coordinate 5,803,856 of NW_008794446.1, read as the reverse complement.
AGATTATGGACAAGCTAGATAATGTTAGACTACTTGCTATTTGAATTTATTGTGTGATGTGTGAAATCATCATCATATCATCTGAAGTGGTCAGACAGTTGGACTAGATGATCATTGTAGGTCCCTTCCAACCGAAATATCCTCTCCTATCCTCTCCTCTCCTCTCCTCTCCTCTCCTCTCCTCTCCTCTCCTCTCCTCTCCTCTCCTCTCCTCTCCTCTCCTCTCCTCTCCTCTCCTCTCCTCTCCTCTCCTCTCTTCTCTCCTTTTTTGGCACAGGAACTAATAAGTGCTTCTGTTATTTTTGAATCGCGTATTTCAAAATGTGAGTACTTCCAAATGATCATACCATATCCTGTCCAGCAGTTGTTCCCAAATTAAGTATCCTCGAGCCAATAGAAATGTGGGACCAAATCCTACTTCCTTGCAAGCTTATGGTGCAATAGTCTGACACTGTTTTCGGGTGATTAATCCTTTAAAAACATGAGACTTATTATTACTTCCCCTCTCTTTGTTCAAGTTAGCCAAGCCTACAAACTCTGCTTTCTGACTGCATGTTAACTTCACACAGGAAAGATTTTATCTTGCATGACTTCAGACGCTTACAGTGCAGATGTCTATGAACTAGTCACTTTGCGCTCTCTTTATAGTCAATGAATTGTGCAATTTACCTAATTCTAAAAAAGACATCCAAACTAGGCCTAATGAATCATGTCCCCAAAGTACCTGTTGACTTCATTGACTGTAAAGACAGCCAAGGCACGACTGGCTCAGATCTTCAGCTTTGTAAATGGCTGAAGTCAGGTAAAATGAATTCACCTTGTTAATAGATACATATTGTGAATGTGTAAAATTAGAAGAGGTGAATCCCAGGCAAGATATCAGAGATCTTCTCTGTATTTATTACATAGTGCCATGTATATACTATATAGTGCCATAGACCTGCCAGGTCTCACACACTCTGCCTGAGATTCTTTCAGCTTGCTCCTGGCTGAAACTCCACCACTGCAGTATCCGTACCCCGAGCAGTGCCCAGACACTGCTGTAGCCTCTCCCCAGGGCTCGCTACCTGAGTGCCAAATATTGCAGTGGTTCAATATTCAGCTGTCTGCAAAAGTCACTGTGCCGGCCATGGCTAGGGAGCTTGACCCCGGATCATTGCATGCTCACAGGAGCCCCGTTTGGCAACACTTCCACTCTCATATCCTGACACCAGCTTCCACTCTCCCGTTTGCGACCAGGGGGCTCATAGCCCCATAGCACATGAATTCTGATGCCGCAAACACAGGGTTAAATTATTTTTGAATGCCAGACAGGATTTGGCTAAGCACATAAGTATACTCTATATAAAGCATTTAATTAATTGCTATTTTTCAGTAAACTTTAAATCTATTTCTTAAATAGGTGCTGATTGTCTAATGGGGGTGTATTTGTTCTTCATTGGAGTTTTTGATGTTAAATACTGTGGACAGTATAAAAAATATGCTGTGCTGTGGATGGAAAGTTTACCATGCCATATCATGGCGGTCATTGCCATGCTACCTACAGAGGTCTGAGTCCTCTTGTTGACATATCTGACCTTGTGTTGTGGTTTAACCTCAGTCGGCAACTGAGTACCACACAGCCGCTCGCTCACTCCT
>NW_008794446.1:5796702-5801001 GCF_000699145.1 Aptenodytes forsteri | reverse complement strand
CTAGTGTAAGCACTACCTAGCAACAACTAAAACATTGGTGTGTTATCAACATTGTTCTCATCCTAAATCCAAAACACAGCACTGTACCAGCTACTAGGAAGAAAATTAACTCTATCCCTGCCGAAACCAGGACACCTTGGAGAAGTATTTAGTGGTTGTCTTTCCCTTCAGTAATATCCGTCCTGGAAAGCAGCAGACAGTAGTAATTCTAATCCATATGGATTGCTGTATTTGCCATAGCAATAATCCCTTTCTGGTATGAGGACTTTTTTGGAAATTATTACAGGGAAAATGGAGTTTGTTTCCCTTTGAATTCTGACCAAATAGAAGAAATTGGAGGCAACAGGTATTCCCTTGTTGTATTTCTTGGTAAATTTAATTTTAACGATATTATAATTACTGATTAATATTATTTTACTAGAAAAACTGACAGTCAGTCTACAGAACATTCACTGATAGATGCACTTTTCACTACACTATTGATGTTTGTGTTGTAACACTTCCCAAAGGCCCACAAAAGGACCAGAATTTCATGTGCTGTGTGCTGGCTGCACACTTACCGTAGAATCATAGAATCGTGGAATCGTTTGGGTTGGAAGGGACCTCTGAAGGTCATCTAGTCCAACCCACCTGCAATGAGCAGGGACATCTTGAATGTTTCCAGGGATGGGGCATCCATCACCTCTCTGGGTAAGCACTACCTAGCAACAACTAAAACATTGGTGTGTTATCAACATTGTTCTCATCCTAAATCCAAAACACAGCACTGTACCAGCTACTAGGAAGAAAATTAACTCTATCCCTGCCGAAACCAGGACACCTTGGAGAAGTATTTAGTGGTTGTCTTTCCCTTCAGTAATATCCGTCCTGGAAAGCAGCAGACAGTAGTAATTCTAATCCATATGGATTGCTGTATTTGCCATAGCAATAATCCCTTTCTGGTATGAGGACTTTTTTGGAAATTATTACAGGGAAAATGGAGTTTGTTTCCCTTTGAATTCTGACCAAATAGAAGAAATTGGAGGCAACAGGTATTCCCTTGTTGTATTTCTTGGTAAATTTAATTTTAACGATATTATAATTACTGATTAATATTATTTTACTAGAAAAACTGACAGTCAGTCTACAGAACATTCACTGATAGATGCACTTTTCACTACACTATTGATGTTTGTGTTGTAACACTTCCCAAAGGCCCACAAAAGGACCAGAATTTCATGTGCTGTGTGCTGGCTGCACACTTACCGTAGAATCATAGAATCGTGGAATCGTTTGGGTTGGAAGGGACCTCTGAAGGTCATCTAGTCCAACCCACCTGCAATGAGCAGGGACATCTTGAATGTTTCCAGGGATGGGGCATCCATCACCTCTCTGGGCAACCTGTGCCAGTGCTTCACCACCCTCAGCGTAAAACATTTCTTCCTTATATCTAGTCTAAATCTACCCCCCTTTAGTTTAAAGCCATTCCCCCTTGTCCTGTCGCAACAGGCCCTGCTAAAAAGTTTGCCGCCATCTTTTTTATAAGCCCCCTTTAAGTACTGACAGGCTGCAAGTAGGTCTCCTCAAAGCCTTCTCTTCTCTAGGCTGAACAACCCCAACTCTCTCAGCCTTCCTTCATAGGAGAGGTGTTCCATCCCCCTGATCATTTTCGTGGCCCTCTTCTGGACCCGCTCCAACAGGTCCATGATTTTCCTGTGCTGAGGGCTCCAGAGCTGGACGCAGTACTCCATGTGGGGTCTCACCAGAGCAGAGGAGAGGGGCAGAATCACCTCCCTCGACCTGCTGGCCACGCTTCTTTTGATGCAGCCCAGGATACGGTTGACTTTCTGGGGTTTGCTTTTTTTTTTGTCTGTGTCACCTGAAGAGTTTAGCATCTAATTTTAACAAAACACAAGTGTAACAAAGAAGAGGAGAAGACAAAGAAGGAAATAGTAATTTGAATAACAATGAGGTAATGCAATTACTTAGCTACACTGTGTGTACAACTCAATGGTTTGAAACCTTTTCATTTTTATGAATCAGTAAAATCATAAACCTTTAACTACTACTCAGTATAGTCTTCACTGGATTGCAGAAAATGGTGATAATATAAATAATATAGGATGAAACTTTAAAAGCATAGCTTTTTGTGCATTATACTGGCAGGGAATAATGATTAAACATATATATATATAAAATCAACTGGAAATGAACACAATAAAACCCAGAAACTTCAGCCTGAAATATGTATGAGCTGGTCATGCTCAGCCTCAGAACATTCACTCACAGCAAAGACTGAGAATCATTCAAGCTGCTACCAAACGATCTTCTCCCTGACCTGCATTTGCAGAGCCATAGGGGTTATTTTGCCAATACATATACATTTAACAGTTATTCCTCATTTCATGTCTTGATATCAAAAAAGATTAAAAAGCTATAAATCAAAAGATAAAAGTAGTTTGTTTAGAATTTTATTGAGTAGAAAGTAAAAACGGCAATACACATGTCAAATCAGATTCATGTAGTAATTTCCCATCAATAAAATTATGATGTCACACTTTTCAATTCTTTTAGTTTGTTTCAATCCATATTTCTGAGCAAGAGCCTGTTTTCAGGTGCTGGGATCTTGACATAAATGGCTCCTTCAATGCCTCTCAGCTATTTATCAGAGTACTCCAGTCCATGGAGTTGCCATCTGATGAACTGTTTAAAAGCCTTGCTCTGCAACACAGCACAGTGCAATTAAAATCCAAGTTGCACAGCTTGCTCTGCACATGCTCTCCCATCAGTAATTTGGGATGGATATTTATACAGAACTGAGGAAGCCAGTCTGAAACGAACACACGCCTCAGATCGGTTTGGCACTTCACTGGGGAATATGTTTTTCTTTCCATACTACGTTAGAGTCCTGCAGGTGGTTTCTGTTTCAGATTTACTGCAGCATTTCTAGTCAGGAGACCAGATCTCTGTGGATCCACGAGCCCACCCATACTGTGCATTAACTGTGTTTCTATAGTAACTTCTTACAACTTATTCACATCTCGCTGTGGAACAGATGGGAACACATGGTATGTGAGCAGGCTGTGTGACACTAGACAATATTGAGGAGCTGTTTCTAACATAAAATTGGTGTCTATGTACTACAGATACATTAATGTAAAAATTATAACAAAACAATGGAAGTGAATGAAACAGAGAAGTGGTCGGGAGAAAGGGAAGAGAGGAAAGACCATTCCAATGCCACTTCTTTCGCATCTTGTTTCCCCACAGGTGTGAACCTGCTAGCCTCCATCATCATAGTGTTTTCATAGGTCAGCATGTTTTGTTCTGTTCAAAAAACTGCCCTTCAGACATCAGAAGTAAGGAGTCACATTCGCAGGGATGCTGCTGTTGCCAATTGGTATTTTTTTAATAGTATTCACTGATGCCATCTGCTGGATTCCTGTCTTTGTCATTGAAACCCTCTCCTTATTCCAGGTGGAAATTCCAGGTAATGCTGTGTAAGGGTGTGATTTCTTTTGTTAAAGATTAATTTTAAATCAAACCAATTCTGCCAGAGGAATTCTAGCTAACCATGGGTGAAGACTAAGTATTGCCCCAAATATGTGACTTTTTCTATGTTCAGAAATTGAGCTTTAAAGTACATACATAAAATCTTCAATCCATGTATGTAGGTGAGAACCAGAATAAGCTATCCAGTGAAGAGGTTCTCCTCTGCTACAGCTGCAAAATCCCACGGTAATATGTATGAATAAGTCCATTAGTTTGATCATCGGGGAAACAAAACTATAACAGCAGGGTCTTTAAGCAACCCAGACACCACATTTATACGTGCAAGCAATGATTTCCAGGGGGTCCTGAGGAGGCTAGGCCCTCCCTGTTCCCGCAGGGCAGCACACACTCTTCCCTACCAGCCCACGGAGGAGCTATATGTATAATCTCACAGCCCTCCATCACTGCACTGGTTATATGCAGCCCTGCTAACCTTGCAGTTGCTAGCAGATAACACGGTAATAAAGGCATCCTGCTCTCCCATTATAATTCTAGCAAATTGATGCCTCATGTTTGTAGAAAATTGGGTAAATAATTCTCCATAACATGAAAGGCATTAAAGAAATGTAGCAAATTGTCAATGATTTTATCATAAAACCTATTTAGCCTCATTGGGAGCATTGAATTCCATTTGCGTAACCAGGAGAAAACTGATTACATGTACGTTGATAAAAATAAAACACGGCCATCATAGAATCATAGAATCATAGAATCACTGAGGTTGGAAAAGACCTCTAAGATCATCGAGTCCAACCGTCAACCCAACAC
>NW_008794446.1:5787095-5795437 GCF_000699145.1 Aptenodytes forsteri | reverse complement strand
CACCTGGTCATAGAAGGAGATCAGGTTGGTCAAGCAGGACCTGCCTCTCATGAACCCGTGCTGGCTGGGCTTGATCCCCTGGTTGTCCCGCTCATGCCTTGTGAGCACCCTCAAGAAGAACCGCTCCATAATCTTCCCTGGCACCGAGGTCAGGCTGACAGGCCTGTAGTTCCCCAGATCCTCCTTCCAGCCCTTCTTGTAGATGGGCGTCACATTGGCAAGCCTCCAGTCGTCCGGGACCTCCCCCATTAACCAGGACTGCTGATAAATGATGGAGAGTGGCTTGGCAAGCACCTCCGCCAGCTCGCTCAGCACTCTCGGGTGGATCCCATCCGAGGGTGTTCGGAAGATGTACGACTGTGGCTGGCATGGGATTCACGATGGTGAGGCTCTACACAGCTCAGCTCATGGCCCTCTGAGCAAGTCACTTCACCCCTCTGTACTCCAGGCTCCCCTCTGTAAAATAATAATGATAGCTTTTGTAAGGCATTTTGAAACCTACTGATGAAAATTGCCATATAAAAAATAGGTATGTGATTTGGATTTATATAAAATACTATCCTAAACAGAGACAGACTTCAGCTCATGTTTAGTGCTTTTATTAAATTCCAGCAGATAGAGAGAAAGACACTCTCTGGTGAAAACCTCTTCTTTTTCCCCTTCTCATGAAAACACGTGGTGAACTCAATGAAAACCACAATGAGCAATGTTGAAATCAAACCCCTTCCTTGTAAAAATAATACTATGGTAGCATTCCACAAAAAAATGATATAAACTAAAGTGACATAAAGTAAAATAAAGGACATAAAGTAAAAATGACATAAAGACATGTTTGCTTCTTTAGCATTCCTACAACAGAGCATATGAAGTATCTTACCTTTTTTCCTAGACACTGTCCCTTCCTGGATAGTGATATTTGTTCTGCCAATACACAGTGCTTTGAACCCCATTCTCTATACTCTCACAACTAGTTTCTTTAAGGAGAAGTTGAAGCAGTCACTGGACAGTCATTGAAGGAGGGCAATTTTCAAAAATTATGAAAAAACTTTGGCCACTTCAGTCATGTGGACAGATGATCCTCTCATCCATAGCTCTTCTTTTATGCTTGGATTTTTGAAAAAATAACTCCTGAGGACAGTACTAACTTTTAATTACCAATCTACAAGTGGTTGTTTCCTAGCAGGATAACAGAAACAGGACCTAACTGCCTCACAGCTGCATTAATCTCTTTGAGATTCATATGTAGGCTCTTTTTGGCCATTACCATCTCTGTATTCATCTTCCTGGAAAATAAAATCACAACTGTTGCATTCATCAGGGGAGATTTGTATTGCAGATTGAAACACAGGCAGACCATGCACTGGGGCTAAAAACAGCAATACTTTTCTACTATTCACCCCCCTTCCCCAGAGAGTCAGTGTATCTGTACTTGCTAGCTATAGTCTTCATATAATACATATAGATTACGGGAAAGGACTTTTGCCTCATTTGGTCTGTATTACCAATTTCAGGATATACCCTTGTGGAGAGGTGTTTCTCCCAGGGTTGGAAGTCTGTGGTGGGAGAAGGCCAGAACATTCTATGCAATGTGTAAATCTATATTAATCTTGTAAGATTTAAGTAATATGTGAGCTCTGCAGAGTGGTGAATGTCTCTTTGTGCACATAAAGTCACTACTCAGAACTGCAAGACCCGAGCAGTGTTATTACAATATTTTTAAGGTACTAAAAGTCAAGTGAAACTTCCTGTGTAAGCAACAGAGCCCAGACTGAAACAAAAATTAAATAATGAAGCTCTCAGAACGACCCTTGAAAGCAGTCAATTCAGTTTTCATTGCATCAGGTTTTATGAAGCATCGGCATCCGGACAGCATGGGTAAGCACATGCTTGAGGGAGCATTTATGGGACTGAGGCACTTGCAAGGTAGAACAATTCCCCGTTATTAGTTATGTTTTCATAACCACCTTAGATATATTTTGACTTTATTGCATATGAGCTGCCTACCTGTTATAAATAGAAGAATCAAGCTCTTAGAAAAAGAGTAAAGCAAAACTTTCAGCAGACTTTCACCTTTTTTTTTTTTAAGATTTACTAAAGAAAGCTCCAGAAAATGTTTTAGAAGCTCCGGTTCATAGATCATTCTGAAGTGTTATCAAACACAAGGAGTTTGGAGCAATGAGGAAGATCCAGAAAGGGAGGAAAAAACCCAACTGTATGGGCACATCACTGAAAATAGAGGAGCCTGAAGAGTTAACATTTCTCAGCTGAGATGACGAGACTGAGTATGTGCTTCGGGCCCACCCAGACTGTGAAATATGATGGATATATTTGAACCACCACGAAGGCAGGAAGTCAAGTCCAATAATAAGGTCATTGTACTGTGGCAATGAGCCCAACTGTGAGGTTTTGACCCAAGTATTCACACAGCACACACTTCAGTGTGGGATTCTGTCTGAAGAAATCTAAATTTCCATTTAGGTATCAGAAGATCCTCTCAGTTAGTGACCCAGTTGACCTACTTTCCAGTACTGACCATCCCCCTTGGTGCCTTAATTTGATAGACACTGTCCTGCTTGGTCTGAACAGTCCCTGGAGTCTCCTGGGTTCAGCATGTGCCTGGTGATGGCAGAGTAGGAGTCCAGGGGCAGAGGAGCTATAGCAGTTTGCTGGTTCGTACTGGTGGTTTCTCTGCTCGTAGCTGTGGAGGTGAAGTAGGTTCTGGCTGCTGTAGGTGCTATAGGAAGTACCTCTCCTCAGACAGAGCAGCACTTTTGATACACCCATGCTATTACGATGGATGGGGATGCCAGGGAAGGAGCAAAGCAGCCTGGTACCGCAGAAGGGGTGGTCGCATGCGGGGGCAGAAGTCAGAGGGCAGCACCCCAGCGAGGCTGCTCTGCCACCTAAAATACGTGTTGCCTCTGCAAACAGAGGTGCTGCCAGCTACCCATCGTCCAGATTTCATGTGGCTGCCCTGGAGAGCCCTGGAGAAGAAATTTCCTCCCCTGCACCCCCTCCTGACATACCAGCTGCTGCACCTCTGCAGCAACCCATGTGCATTGCACTGGCTAAATAGTGGGGATGGGAAGGGAAATTGGTCTTGAATACACCTCTCTGGGCACTTCCCTGGGATAATGTAGACACTACTTGTCATTTTTTCCTCTCCTTGACAAAATCTTCACTTAAAGTGGTTCTTTCTCTTGAACTTTGGGATAAAGCAGAACTTGATCTTTATATAGCTTTGCTCTCCACACAAATTTGATTTAAAGAGACAGAAGGATACTTTTCCACATCCATGGGTAATCTGTTCCAACAGATTATTATTTAAAGTATGTCGTTTATTAAAATACACAAATTAATTAAAATTTGTGTTTTCTGGGTTTCCACTTGCAGTAACTGAATTGCCTATGAATATGAAAGAAGAAAGCTTTTTCTGACTAAAATGTCTCAAAAGTCTGATTCTCACTGTTAATACTTAAAAGCTATTTGCTTTTTGCAACACTACTACTCTTTTTTCTATAAATTGTAAACCTTGATGGCCCTGCTCTCCTCTGATAAGATGTAAAAAATGAAAGACAAATTGTCAAAAAGCAAAAAAGGAGGAATTCTACACGGAATCAGAGATTACAGAATCACAGAACCACAGAAAAGTTGAGGTTGGAAGGCACCTCTGGAGATCACCTAGTCCAACATCCAAGCTCAAAGGTGGATCAGCTAGAGCAGGTCTTCCAGGATCATGTCCATCTTGGTTTTGAATATCTCCCAAGGATGCAGACTCCACAACATCTCTGGGTTGCCTCTTCCAGTGTTTGTTCACTGTACAATTAAGAACTTTTTTTCTCACATTTCAACAATATTTCCTGTATTTAAATTTGTGCCCATGGTCTTCTGTCCTGTCATCAGGCACCACAGAGAAAAGTCTGGCTCTGTCTTTACTCCCCCCCATCAGATATTTACACATGCTGGTAAGATCTTCCCTGAGAATTCACTTCTCCAGGCTGAACAGTGCCAGCTCTCTCAGCCTCCCCTTGTATGTCAGATGCTCCAGTCCCTGAATCATCTTCACGGACATCTTCCTTGGACACAGTTCAGTATGTACATGTCTCTCCTGTGCTGAGGAGCCCAGACGTGGACCCAGCACTCCAGATGTGTCTCACCAGGGCTGAGAAGTGAGAAATTATCACCTCCTTTGACCTGCTGGAAACACTCTTCCTAATGCAGCCCAGGAGGCTTCGGTCGTTTTTACTACAAATGCACGTTGCTGGCTCATGATCCGCTTGTTCTCCACCAGCACCCCTAAGTCCTTCTCTTCAGAGCTGCCTTCCAGCTGGTGGGTCCCCAGTATGTACTGGTGCATGGGGTGATGCCTCCCCACAGGCAGGGCTTGGCTTTTCCCTTTGTTGAACCTTGTGAAATCCCTGTCAGCCCATTTCTCCAGCCTGTTGAGGTCCCTCTAAATGGCAGCACAACCAGCTGGTGCATCAACCCCTCCTCCCTGTTTTGTATCCTCTGCAAACTCTGTCCCATTGTCCAGATCATTAATGAAGACGTTAAACAGCGTTGGCCCCGGTATGGACCCCTGAAGTACTTCACTAGTGACTGGCCTCCAGCTGGACTGTGTGCCTCTCAGCCTGGCAGCTCAGTTTTCAATCTACCTTACTGTCCATTTATCTAGTTCATATTTCATCAGTTTGTCTATGGGACGTTATGGGAGAGAGTGTGAAAAGACTTACTAAAGTTGAGATAAACAGCATCCACTGCTCTCCCTTCATCCACCAAGGCAGTCATCTCATTGTAGAAGGCTATCAGGTTGGTCAAGTATGACTTCCCTTTCATACAAACATGCTGACTGCTCCCAGTCATCTATTTGTCCTTCATATATGTTTGGAAATGGTTTCCAGGATTATTTGCTCCATCACCTTCCCAGGGATCAAGGTGAAGCTGACTGACCTGTGGTTCCCTGGATCCTCTTTCTTGACCTTTCTGAATACAGGATTGACATTTTCTTTCCTCCAGTCCTCAGGAACATCCCCTCATACGACCTTACACAGTTTCTTAGCATATAAAATATTGGGGGGGAGGTGTTTAAAAAGATTTGTGGGATTTTTTTCCCCCTCTTTGGACTGTAATTCTTTATAAACATTTCCAATGGCTATTTGCCTAGTTTTTAATTAAAAAAAAAAAGAATAAGATCAGAACAAACAGCTGTGCCTGAACAAATATTGCTCATATAATCGCCCACCATGAAGAACTGAAAGGAGACTTGCCTTTGTACTGCGTTAAACATTCTTACTCTGTTGTTACTGGGATCTGTTTAACAAGCAAATAGGAAAAACCTAACAGTTGGTTTTACAACATAATTTTTTGACAGAACGCAGCAATGAATAAAATAATTTCTTGTCCCTCACAGCTAGTAAGGGACTAGAAATTACTAGTGACAACGACAAATGAAACACAGGAGCAGGACCTGAAGGCGAACAGTGCAAATCCCAAGTGCAGTTCAATTGCCTGCAATGCAGGGAAGTTTTTTAAGGTTATTATGAGCCTGATGGCAGCAGAGAACATTCCCCTGTTCCTTTTATCAGAGAATGACTGGTCCACAAACACTTCAGCCTTGGAAACCCTAACAGGAGATACTCAACTCAGAGCTAGATCTTTTAAATGGTAATCTTTTACGTTATCTCCCTACTCCAAAGAAAAGATAAAATGGATCAGACAGGACTGGCTGCAGTGATACTAAACTATGTCCAGAGGATGATGTATTTTAAAATAGGGATTTTAAAACTCTTGCAGAAACCCATTTTATTCAGCATTTTCAATGTTTAGTGTTTTACAATAAGTATGTGCCCTTAGGATATTTCTAAAATACTATACATTATTCATTGTTTGTCCAGGATAAAAACAGTTTTCCTGCTCTGCACAAAGGTTGTTCAGGAGGCACACTGTAATATCTACAAAGGTCCCCTCAGGACAACACATGAATAATGGAGCAGAAAGTAAAGTTAGTCACCTTCCTGTCTGCATAAAATCTATAAAAAGTACTTCAGTATGATAGATGATGGTGATGGTGGACTGAATGTTGAACTACGTCTCTGCATTCAAGCACACTGACGGCTTAAATAAATTATGTATCAAAAGAGAGCCTCTTAATTCTAAAAAAAGGCTGCACCAAAACATATTCATGGCTTGGGCTGCCTCCTCCTATTATTCTACTGTTTAGAAATCAATAATATCAATAGTTTCTGAAAGGTCAAACAAGATGATGTGTTCATTGGTATGAGTAGCGTTTCAATGTTATCTGTTCTGCAGCCTAAAAATATAAGAAAAACAAAGCACTGAAATACCCATTGCATGTAAGGTAAAATGTTGCAATACTGGTTGTGCATGCGAGTTGAAAATTAATTTTTAATCTAATGTCTTTGTTTATAATTTGACTCTCACCAGTAAAACCAAAGGTCCAAGCAATGCAAGTATCTCCTATGTGACATCTCTCCTTCGTTGAAAAGGATAGCAAACCCCAAAATTTGGGGAATTTTGCCTGCACCTAGAAACAGAGTTTCAGGGACTGCAACCAGCCCTGCACCTCCTGAAGCACAGCATAACTGATGCTTGTAATGACACCATCTATTTCATCACCTTATTGCAAGACAAGACAGAAAACTCACGTTAGAGTTTAATGTGAAGAAGCAAGATGCTCTCCTCTTTCGAGGTCTGTTGCCTTTTTTTTTATGCTCCCTGCCATTTGCTATCTTTTCTCCATCTGCATTTTATTCCTGTATTATTTTTCAGCTGTTTTTGTGTGCACTGATAATAACATCATGTAACAATGAAATGTTGCTTTTCAGAAGATGACATTTTAGTTACTTTTGCTTTGCTTTTGCTACCACACATAGAAAGGGGCAAGAGAATGACAATGGAGGAATTGGAGAGTAAATAATCTCGTTTGTAAAGGTTCACCAAGCAGCACAGCACAAAGGAATTAACAAGATGTTCATGGCAGCTCTTTAGCTCTAATCACTTTTCTAACATGTGGGAGAGTTTCACTGCAAGGGAAAAGGTATCTCAAGAAAAGAGTTCACTTTTACTAGAGATATTTTTGCCCTTCATGACAGCACTATTAAAAATAACAGCAGTCCTTGGATTTTATTTCCACTTAACAATTAATGTCTCTCATACACTCCCAGAGACCACACCTCTACAGCTGTTTCAAGCATCTCCATGTCGACTGCCCTGAGCAAATCTACCATATACTCCTTGAGAGGTCCTCCGGTACTAAAAATGTGCCACCAGGGTTTGTGGCATCCATAACAGGTCCCTGCTGACCTTGGCCCTAACTCATACTTCCCCCATCACACCCTGAGATGCCACCATACAGCTCTAGGGAAAGGAGCTGCTCCTTCTGCAGTCTCTCAGCATCCACATTGATCTCAGTGGTCCTCATGTGACAAACCCATGACACTGAGAAAAGGGAGAGAGGAGATCTGGGTGCTTCAAACACCTCCAGGCACCGGACAAAGCACCATCTGTCGTTCTGCAACACCAGATGCATAGAATAACAGAGGAGTCATGTCACCAAAACTGACACCAGTCACAATTTTAGGGTCAGGCGTTTCCCAATGCTTTGGGAGCATGGCCAAGGGTTATCCAAGGCTAGGATAGTTGCTACTAGGCAAAGGGTAGAGGCAGGGAATTTATTCTTTAGGGAAGGGGCATAAGCAGTATAACAAGACTGCGGACACAGCCCATGAGGCTTTAATGTTTTTGCATCAATCAGCAGCAGTTGGTCTCACAGCAAGAAGAGCTCACACTGTACCTATTTAAAGGGTAGCAGAGCTGTGACTGCAGCATGACGTCCCTAAGGACCTCCAGGATTCAAGGTAGCTTTGCTACATCTGACCTTTCCCCACAGGACTGTGTTGGCCAGAAAAAATCCAGCTACCCAGGGACTGCTTGCTGTCTTGCTTTTCAACACAGGCACTATTGAACTTAAAGCATCGGAGGCGTTTGGATTATGAACAATATCAAGAGACAAGATGAAACTAAACTGTATGCAGGCAGTGATTTTAAAAATAGCATATATAGGTGGACCAATATACAATTTAAGTGCAGAAGAGTTATTGAACACTGCACTTATCAGTACCTGTTCTGATGGCAAAAAGCATTAACGCCATAAATCTTATAAATCACCCACATACAATCATTCAGAATGCAACTCTCTTTTCACCCTAACAGCTACTGAAGGGATTATGTCATAGAATCATAGAATCATAGAATCATAGAATCATAGAATCATTGAGGTTGGAAAAGACCTCTAAGATCATCGAGTCCAACCGTCGACCCAA
>NW_008794446.1:5782827-5786224 GCF_000699145.1 Aptenodytes forsteri | reverse complement strand
GGGCCCGGCCGTCCAGCCAGTTCTTTACCCAGCGCAGAGTCTACCTGTCTAAGCCGTGAGCCGCCAGCTTCTCTAGGAGAATGCTGTGGGAGACGGTGTCTTCTCTAGGCGAATGCTGTGGGAGACGGTGTCAAAGGCCTTACTGAAGTCCAGGTAGACCACATCCACAGCCTTTCCCTCATCCACTAGGCGGGTCACCTGGTCATAGAAGGAGATCAGGTTGGTCAAGCAGGACCTGCCTCTCATGAACCCGTGCTGGCTAGGCCGGATCCCCTGGTTGTCCCGCTCATGCCTTGTGAGCGCCCTCAAGATGAACCGCTCCATAATCTTCCCTGGTACCGAGGTCAGGCTGACAGGCCTGTAGTTCCCCGGATCCTCCTTCCGGCCCTTCTTGTAGATGGACGTCACATTGGCAAGCCTAAAGGTAAAGTGTCAAGGTAAAGTCAAGGTAAAGTGCTCTTTGTCAGCCCATGCAAATGTTTTCTGATGCTTCTTTCTATTACAAAATATTTATTCAAAGGGAGAGTCCTTCAGCTTCACCTTTGGGTGTTGGGTGATCCTTGATGAGACATACTTTCCCAGATGAATAGGATGAGGTGGGACCAGGGCTCTTCAGCTGTGAGAGTCTATGAGAAATCCAAAAGGGATACAGACCCAAAAGTGTGGCTCTTGATGGCACAAGGCAGAAGTGTTTTAACCGAAATATCTGTGGCATTTCTGCTACCATTTCCTCTCATTGAATCAGTTGTGCACCTTGGATAAGAAAACGGTGAAATAAGGAAATGTCCTTCTATTGCTGACTACCATAAAATTGGCACTCGGCTCTCTAAAATCAGCTCCGGTCAGCACGAGAAAATTGTTATTCCAGCACAGGAATATCCAAACACAGAAGCTGAGATCACAAATTGAACAAATCTCCATTATTTCATGTCTATGGAAGAGTTGGTAGTCTTGTTTGCGGTTATAAAACTCCTCTGCTCTGATATCCTGGGGTCTTTTAATACCGCTTCTGTACCCACAATCAGCTTTGGGCATGTAGAGAAGATGGCAAAGAGTCAAGGTCCATTGCCTGAGAAGTTCAGCTCCAGCTCTGCGAGTGCTGGATTTGCTGGAACAGTTTTACTGATCCTTCTTCACACACCAAGTCAGATCATCTCATCAGCATGCAGCTGCAGCAGATGGGCTGTGCCATCAGAAAAACATGCCTGGAGGAATAGCTTTGGCCAAGGTGCTTCCCTGCACCGCGTCTCCACTTCTCCGTGCTGAAATGCAGTTTCTCTTTCTTGCATCCACCCTAGGCTGGTGCTAAGCCAGGTTTTTCTGCAGGGCTGCCTCTCAGCCATATCACTATCCTGGTTCAGCTCACTGAATAACTGGAGAAAAACCAGCGTCGCTGCAAGGGAGAGTTCAGGAATCGCTAACCGGTGATGAGAGAAAGCGTGGTGCCACTTTCAGTGGCTGACAATATTTATATCAGCTTAAACAGGTCATGAGATCACAGGTGGAGACTCAGATAATGCTCCTTGGAGCTGCACTAACAGAATTTTCATTATTTGCTTTACTGTTTGCAAGTTAAATGAGAAAGGAGGTCCACAGAGAAAGGCCTCTCTTCCCCTCAAACCAATGCTAACAAATAGCTTAAAAAGCATGAAGAAAAAAGGAAGAGATACATTTAATATGAAAATAACTAAAAAACATTTTTCTCCTATGTGTTACTCTTCATCTGTAGATCCGAAAGCCATTACTACTGACTTTTTTAACACAAAATCTTTTTTTTTTTTTTAATTCAAGTATTCCTGTACTATATCACAATTAAAATTGAGTATTCATACAAGATCCCTGGAAACAGACCGAAAAAAGTTGTTTGCTTTCATCATGGAAACCTAGTGAAATGCAAATAGTAAATAAGCAGCCACGTGTAAATAAGGTTCCTTTCAGTATTAACATTTTAAGATTGTATTAGTAACACAGTAAGCAGGAAGTTTTTATAAAGTGTGAGGTTTTATTGACAATGTCTGAAAGCAGATATGTATTATAGAATGTATTTTTCATCAATATCCATAATTACATTATCTAATGAACAGACAGCTAACAGAATCTTCCAAAAGACAGGAGGGCTTCTAGTAAAGCACAAATCATTGAACGGACAGTTCAGCTCAGAAGCCTTAAAATAAAAGTTATGAAAAGATTTTCAGACAAGTTTCATAAAGCATATTGGCTTCCTTTCAAAACAGCCCTGAAAGCTGCATCTTATGGCATTATTTTTATGTTTTAATTCAGTAAGTGTGTGGAAGCTTTTGTTTTTCCTTAGAGATACATTCAGCTTCTGAGAAGTCATGGAATTATTTGTGAAGCCACCACGAGCAAGCAATTAATTTTCTCTTAATTTATTAAACTTTTCATCAAGGCAATTTAAAAAAATTAATTTCCAAACCCATGTCCTCAGTTCTTGTGGGTGGGCAGACCAAGTTCTTTAGAAAAGTGGACTCAGAACTGGGTCAGGATGTTTTGTGAGCCAGCATCTTGCTAGCTCAAAGAAATATTGCTCATGGTTTCAGAAAGCAGAAATCAAGAAGAAATAAAATGGGGAAAAAATATTTGTGTCATTATTAGCATTTCCACATATACTTAAACTATAAATATGCTTTAAGTTATAGTGTCCCCAGTAAACAGTTTATAATCTAACATAAAAGGACTTTTAGTCTTAGTATTCTGGGATATAAAAAACCCCCACACTGGTAAATTTAGCTATCTAGGGTTCAGCTTTGAACTATCTAGACTTTCTGGCACCACTGATTGAAATCCCTTTAGAATTGACTCATCCCTGATTTTCCTGAGAGCGCTAAATTGAGCATATTTATATTTGGACCTTTTAGATCCAGACCTTGCTCTCAGGATACATAAAATGCCAGATTTTTATAATGCCAAGACCCTCAAACCACATATGAAATGTATTTACCTAAGTTTCTCCTCCAATTAGGAAGACTTATGAATGACACAGAGCAGTATATCTCTTAATTACTGATCCGCTGAAAGCATCATACCTATTTCACAGGTTTTCAGTGCCCAGAAAAATTTTGTTGCATGACATGTTTGTGTGCTGTCTTCAGTTTTAAAAAGCAAGTATTTTGTGTACAGAACACCTATAATCATATTTTCAATCTGAGCTCTGAAACATCCTGTCCTGGTTTTGGCAGGGATAGAGTTAATTTTCTTCCCAGTAGCTGGTACAGTGCTGTGTTTTGGATTTAGGATGAGAATAATGTTGATAACACACCGATGTTTCAGTTGTTGCTAAGTAGTGCTTACACTAGGTCAAGGACTTTTCAGCTTCCTATGCTCTGCCAGTGAGAAGCTGGGAGGGGGCACAGCCAGGACAGCTGACCCAAACTGGCCA
>NW_008794446.1:5775628-5782606 GCF_000699145.1 Aptenodytes forsteri | reverse complement strand
AAGCTGGGAGGGGGCACAGCCAAACTGGCCAAAGGGACATTCCATACCATGTGATGTCATGCCCAATATGTAAACTGGGGAAAGCTGGCCGGGGGGGGCTGCTGCTCGGGGACTGGCTGGGCATCGGTCGGTGGGTGGTGAGCAATTGCATCGTGCATCACTTGCTTTGTATATTATTATTACTATTATTATTATTTTATTCTACTTCAATTATTAAACTGCTTTTATCTCAACCCACGAGTTTTCTCACTTTCATTCTTCCGATTCTCGCATTTTTTTGATGGACTAGTTTTCTATCAGGGTGGTGAATTAAATGAGCTTTAATTCACAGAGTGCAGAGTTCAGTGAGTACCAGAGCTAGCATAAGGTTAAGTAACAGAAATGTGCAACCAGGAACCTGGAGAGGAGAAAAATGGGGGACAAGGGAGAATCTTCTTCCTTTTGGCAGCAGCAAACCATTAGATCAGTTCACCCTGAATGTAAAACTAAATGTCAGACTCCAGTGAATTCTGCTTCTTAATCCTTTGAGACAGGGACTAGATAAACTTGCAAACACTTTTGATGACTCTACTGCAATCAGGCACCTCAGGAAATCCCAGAATTGGCTTCAAATTTCTACTAGAAATGGTAAATTATATTGATTCATTGTCAAATGGACTTCATTACAAGGGGGTACAAATAACCAGTTCTTGAAAGAATACAATAACACAAAACCAATGGATCAAAAATTGTAATAATATAATTACTTCTGACAGCAGAAGCATTTGTCCTTATCATTACAACAGCGGGCATAAATTTGGGATTAAATTATATGTTTGATTAGGAGTTTATCATACCTTAAGTACTGTATAAAGTTATGTATTAATTCTGCACTCCCTCATATTGCTGAATATCTGAAATGCTACTTCCAAAATTGATGGAATTACTCTGAATTTTCAGTCATACAATTTAAATCTTAACCTGTATTTAAATACTTGCTTCTTAAGGACTTAGCTCTGGACAAAAAACTAAATTAAACAAAATTCCTTGTGTTAAAGATTCAGACCCTTCCTTCCCCACGCCTATTTTCATCAGGCAGACAGACATTAAAGTAGTAGTCACTTGAAAAGAGGACAACAGCGGACAGCAATGGAAACCCTATATGCCGCTGAGCAAACTCCCACTAAAATTAAACCCAAAATGAGCATTAGGACTTCTAAAGCCTGGAAATGTGTACCAGGGGAATTCTGCCAAACAAGTCCTTACTAGAAAGGGGGCAATTCAGCTGTCTAAACATAGGTGTCTAGCGCCATTTGAGAAGTCTAGGTACGGTCTCTGGGAGAGCAGGCGTCTTCACAGGTTCCCACCCATATCTGCCAACCCCATGGAGATGTCTTAGCTGCCCCACGGCTTCTCAAAAGGGCACCAGACGTTTGTGCTGAGGCAGCTGAATCCCACCCAGAGTGTCTACCGTGCAATTAAGGACAACTTAAAATTCTTCTTTAAGGAGGCTCTGGAATGAAAAAGGTAACTATTGTTAAGTATTGATTTTATCCCATAAACAAAACTTGTTGAAAGGAAGCTACCCTACCTCGTTTAAAAAAAAAAAATCACTTTTAATCTATCTAAACATGCTCATGAGTTTTTAGGTTTGTATTTTCTGTCAATAGCCCTAAAAACTATGACTCCTATGACAAAGATTGTATTGCATAAGAAAACAGAGCCTTTGATAATAACCACTTTCAATTTAGGATGGTGACACACTAAGCATTTATGGGAAATGAGCATAGCAACAAAAAGTATGAGATTATTACAGCCCTGTGCATCGTATGGCGACTTCAGGTATAGAATTAGACATCAGAAAGGCAGCCTAGAAACTTCTGCTGCACGTTTGGATCCGAAGGAAGAAGAAATGGGAATTTGTGACAATTTCGAAGTCTGGAGGTCCAGGAAGCGTGTGCAGTCCTGCCTATCTTTACCTGTTCATAAAGGTTAAAACACTGCCTGTTGATGGCTACTGCTTCATCCTTGCACTTAGAATCACTAGCACACACTTAGCAAAGGTGACATTCACTGCTATCTGTTTTATACTGAAAGATATTGTGTAAGGAGATAACTCCTTTACACCAGAGGGATGCAGAGGAACAGGACGCAGTAGGACGGAGGGGCTGTAGAATTACTTCTCCACCCACATAAACGAGAAACAAAGGCTATAGCAGTTGCTGAAGCAGACTGTATTAGGCCTTCACCTTCCTTCCAGCCCAGAGGACTCCAGAGTGCAAAGGAGAACCTGGTGCTCTGTGTTACTGATCATCACCACCACAGTTAGAGAAAAAGGCTGAAAATACACAGGGCTGTGCTTGTGCATGTGTACATGCACGTGCCCGTGATACATGCAACCAACATATTTCAAAGAAATCGGGGTTTAGGGCTGAAGTCTGCCCGCTTTATGCTACTGTTCCAACTTTTGCCTGTTTGTCCAACTGATTTATTGTGAAAAGTGTTTTGCCCTGAGGTGAAAAGCCCCTCCTGCTTATTGCTTCACTATTCAGTATATTGGCAAACGAGTTTCATCATTCATAATAAATAGAAAAAACTGTAAGCAATGGGATAGTTGCTTAAGTCACCTGGACTATAAGCACAGACGTGAAAGAGGGGTCTAATTATATCTGTCTTCTTTCTATAATTTCTAGAAATGTGATGATGTTTCAGGCAGCACAGGGAACTAGTTTTACATGAGCAGCACACACATACAGTTACCTTCTCGGCCACTCTTCCTCAAGTCACCCATACCTCAGCATGTCACCTCAGTCCTATATTTTCTACTAAGATCACTAATTCATTAAAAAAGGTCTCATCTCCCACTTTGGAGAAACTCAGTTTCGACAGATGTAACGCCTATGAAAATCAAGCAGTATATGCTGTGAAATGTGAGTGAGAGGTCTCTTATTTGCTATTTGACTCATTATGCAGTAATATCCAGCCAGCCCTCGCACTACTGAGACAGCAGAACATTTGATAAGAGACATAGTAACAGTCAGAGATAGCAGCTGTTCCTACGAGTTTCAAAGAGCCCACGTGTTAACACACACTAGGCTTATTACCACTATTGACATAGTCTCCAGGTGAATATGAGCAGTCTTAGTTCTAAAATTAGGGTCTCTGTTGTCGCCAAAATCTTAACAAGTAAAAACATGCTATATTTGTGTGTCATTATCTTGGTCATGCTGCTACACACAAATCCAAGCAAGCAGACTAAAGTTAGATTCCCGTATGTCTTGTTCAAGGCACAGCAATGCCATTCACCAGTGCAGATCAGGGAAGCAGCATACAGATGAAGCTGGTGTAGTACATATTTAGCGAGTAACATCTTCTTCCTTATGCTTTGTGAAATGTTCTAATGTGGGGAATATAATTTCAGTGCTTGGTCTAGTATTGTAATTCCTGTTAAACAACTATAATTACTTCATTAAGGCTTATTTCCCAATCAGCTATGACCCTATTCACAATTGCTTTGAATCAAATCATGCTATTAGAGGAGTTGCTTGTGCAGTGTCATAAAACATCACCTTTTTGCATCCCCTTTGCACTGGTAAAAATGACAAAGAAAGGCAAGAAGCCACAGAGAACTGCATTGCATGCTCGAGTCCTTTAGAGGGGACAGACAATTACAGTTTTATTTATTTAGACTTTGGCAACCAATTTCTACCTTTTGGTTCCCCCACCAGAAAAATCAGTGTAACTAGATGCAAGCGCATAGCAAGCAGAGTTTGTGGAAGGCATCTGAAGGGTGTGTCTGCATCTGAAGGATGGTGAACGCAAGTACCTCAAGACAGTGCCTCCCTCCATGAACTAATGAAGGCCATTATCAAAATGCATTTCCTCTATTACTCCCCAAAAGATGAATCTCCATGTGGCATGTTTTGCAGGTGGTGTTTTGAAGTCATCAAACATACCCCCCCTACTCACTTTTGACCGATGCTGAAGTCAGCTCCACCATCACCTCCCATCCAATCTGTCCACACTTAGCCCAACTAACAGAAACAGGCAGAGGTCAGTTCACAAATCTGATGAGTTAGTAGTTGTCAAAGTCCTGCCTGAAATCTCATTGTTGGAATAAGACACTTCTGGACTAAAGACTCTGCAAAGGAAATGCAAATTTTTAAAAGGTAAGATCCGTGCCAGTCACTGGAAACAACTGAGACTGCATTTAAGAATGTCATTTCCATGCATTTCCATGATCCTGGCCTTCAGTGAATGGAAACAGGATTTTCTTGGATCGTTCTAAATTAAAAGAAATGGCCAAGCTTCGCCTAGTGTAAAATGATGTAATTTTAGATATTTACACTTTACTTAAAAATAGTTCTCAATGTCAGGAGAGAAAGGAAGTGTCAGTTCTTAGCAATAACAACTTCCTCTTTTATCTCTCTGCTAATGTAGCATTTGTTAACGTAGGAAAAGGAGTTTGCAAAATCACATATTTGACAGAACTTGTCACAACTGAGCAAAAAGACTCAACCTTTGAGTGTTACCAAAGTGTAAGTAAATGTAATGCAACAGCTGAAGAGCACTTGTACTCTGTATACTTTGAAAAAGCAGAGAAGAGTCAAGCTGAAAGGTGCTTAATGCCTTCTCCCTGTCATCATATCAAATCATTGGAATTTGAATTTTGAAATTTTCTGAAGGTTTCCCTTGTCCTTCATTGTCGGTAGGCCATTAACTGAAGCAATGGGAAGAAGCAGAAAAGCTGGTGACTTCCAGTCATGTTACCTGCTGTGGGAGTTGCTCTCTCTTCCAAAAGACACTGTAACAATATTCTGTTCTTAGGTGTACCAAAATCCCCAACCAGGAAAACTATTTGTTATTAATTTCATCAAACTAATAAATTATTGATTGAAACTCTGAATGATTTTTCCAGACATTCGTTTCAAGCATGTTTCCTTGTTTCCTTGGAAACTGAGAAACGAAGAGACCAAAGGAACCCAAACTGCCATAGCGTATCACTCTCTTTTTGTCAGCGTACAAAATTCCTTCCCATTAAAAGTTTTTCTACAAAATTTCTGTTATGTGTGGCTTCCGAATATGTTAAGTCATCCAAATAGGCATTTTTAAAGCCAAAAGATGCAGAGATAAAATGTTAAAAACCCCCAACTTCTTACTCTAAAATATACTGAGCTTTATGGAGAGCTTCCAGACAAATTGTGTCATCTTTAAAAGTGTGCAGGCCACTTTATTAAATGACAGCCCAGCTCCCAGCCCTTCAGCCAGCATGCACACCTTGTGAGTAATCTTTTCAGGCTGGAAATTCAACCTTCAGCATCCTTATAAGAACACAGGTATTCTAATTTGCTTGCAAGGGACTTAAGTATCATTAATTACTACTACAAAAAGCTGCCACTGTCATTAGATAAATAATAGAAAATAAGGCCAAAAGAGTTCAGATACTCCATTCCCTTCCTCTTCCATGCAGTGACCTTTCTCGCACAGACTCCAGTTCAATATTTCCTCTGCATCAGCTTGTCTCCTTCACAATGTCCTTCAACTTTCCACTTCATACCCTTTTGTTCTGGTCCCCACATTCAGCCACCCAGTACTTTTTCCCAGTATCCCCCCATAATACCTTCTTCTTTACCTTCCTTCGTTGTTTCTCCTTCAACACTTTTATACTCCTTTTCTTCCCCCGTACACTCTTTTTCTCAGCCCACCTGTCTCCCTTCATCCTCCCTATCATTCCAATCTCTTTCCAAACCAGCCTCATGTTCTACTCAGTTTGTTTCAGTGCCCTGTTTCCTCACTTCTAACAGACTGTTCCTGCTTTTCAGCAGTCTTTCCCTTAATTTCACTTTCTTTCATGAAGTGTATACGCCAACACCCTATAGTCCTTTATCACTACACACTCTTTCAACATCACGTTCCTGTTAATTCACTTTTTCTCCTTCAGCTTAGATTGCTCTTGCCTCCTAGCAGCTTGTTCTAGCAAGGTTTTGATCCACAGTTTAAGAAATTACTGAATAGATTACCCGATAGCTGAAATGCTAAAATAATCACCTCTCACTCTTTAATTATAACATATTTTTTGTGTTCATAAAAAGAGCTGATCGTGTTTTATGGGCAGGATGGAAAAAAAAAAAACCCTGGATGATGCCCATCTGCATTTGAGGAATGAGATTTCCTAATTAAGTGAACAATGAAAATAACAATACCTGAAATAAGATCATCCTAACCCCATCTGAAATTGTTCTAACACACTAAAAAGAGCTAAACTCATGAACATCCAGCTATATCCTTCTGAAATCTTTTAAAACATTCTTGGTGTGAAAATCTCATGGCGGGGGGGCACTTGAGTGACACAGTTAATGCTGGCCCTTTTCCGGTCACTAACACATCACAACTTGATAGCCAACTCCCTGTTTGTGTCTACTTCTAGTATTTGTCAAATATGGGACACAGGGACATAGGGCATAATGGGTTTCAGTCTCTTTTCAATAAAGTCAAGTATTTCAAAGAGATAAATAAAGATTACAATAGATGAATAATGCATTACATTGGTATAGCCCCCTCCTTCCACACCCGAAGGACAGGTGGGATAGAGTTGCCTTCTACAGGAAGCCACTGGTTCTCAAAACTGATTTCTACAAACATTAGAAAAACAGATTTAGTCTAACCTGTGGCTTTAAGAGCAATCCTAGTTAAATGTAATTACAAATCTAGCTGCCCTGAGGACACGGGGGCTCACCCAATCCTTTCTAAGTCACAATTTCCCCTCTGCTCCTCTTTTTTCCCTTTTTTTAATTTGGGTAGAAATTTTGTCCCAGCATGCTGTCGTGGTTTAATCTCAGTCGGCAACTAAGCACCACGCACCCACTCACTCACTCCCCCCCACCCAGTGGGATGGGGGAGAGAATTGGAAGAGCACAAGTGAGAAAAAACTCGTGGGTTGAGATAAAAAACAGTTTAATAATTGAAATAAAATGATAATAATAATAATATGATAATAAT
>NW_008794446.1:5772332-5775216 GCF_000699145.1 Aptenodytes forsteri | reverse complement strand
CTCGTGGGTTGGGATAAAAACAGTTTAATAATTGAAATAAATTGATAATAATAATATGATAATAATAATAATACACAAAGCAAGTGATGCACAGTGCAATTGCTCACCACCCGCTGACCGATGCCCAGCCAGTCCCTGAGCAGCGGCCCCCCCGGCCAGCTTTCCCCAGTTTATGTACTGAGCATGACGTCACATGGTATGGAATGTCCCTTTGGCCAGTTTGGCTGTGCCCCCTCCCAGCTTCTTGTGCACCTCCAGCCTTCTCCGTCGGTAGAGCATGGGAAGCTGAAAAGTCCTTGGCTAGTGTAAGCATTACCTAGCAACAACTAAAACATCCGTGCGTTATCAACTTTGTTCTCATCCTAAATCCAAAACACTGTACCAGCTACTAGAAAGGAAATTAACTCTATCCCTGCCAAAACCAGGACACATGCACAATCACAATCTGTTCCATAGTGGCTCAGCTGCATTGGGTAGTGTACTCTAGGGAATCAGCCAAGATTTAACTTCTTGCCCACACTACTCACTCTCGGAGATGAATATCATGTGTATAACCTTTAAATTCTTGGATCCCAGTGGCTTTTGAAAGTTGTATGTGTAGAGATTTAATTGGGGTTCTCATGCAACCTTACACCCCTACAAAATTCCAAGATGCTTTTCAAGAGCTCAGTCTCAACCTACAAGATGGCACAGCTTGCAAAGACATCGTAGGTGCTAGAGGTAATGACAATGCTTTTCCTATATATCCTCAGAATATCCTTCCCTTTCTGCTAATTATACCTTATCTTCATTAATTAATCGTTATAAAGCTCAAAGTCTAAAATGAAGATGCTGATTTTTCTCATAAACTAATCCCCAAGATACAGGGCTGGGGAGATGACATGGCTCCAAACCAAAACAAACAATTGACTTCCCATGCGGAGTAGAGGGATGCAATGAGGAACACCATAAAGCTGGTTAATCGGGAAAAGGGAACACAAAACACAAACCCACAGGAAGGGGAATACCGGTTCTCAGGTGTATTTACCACACAGTTTTCCTACAGAACATCAAAGATGAGATTTTAGGGAAGGCTGAAGCACTGAATTAGCTGACGGTGTACAAAACACTGTCTCTTACCTCCTCACTCTGAACGCTCTGACATTGACCCAAAATATTTAAAAGCTTGTATTGCAGAACGCCGAGCAGCACTAAAAGGCACGTGGAGGTCCATTACCCCACTCTCCCCTAATGGGTCTGTGCTGCCTGGCAGTAATGCGCAGCACAGATGGTATATGGATGATGTATAGACAACAACACCTACTTTTTCATCAGCCTATGACACCCTGTTAGATACATCCTTGCTGGATAAAGAATTCCCATTCATAATTACTCCCTGAGATTCAAGAGTTTTAATTTCAAAACTAATTGCTATGAGTTATATGAATATATATTTTATGTCACACAATAATTTAGTTGCCACAGAGGTGTCTAACTGTAATATAGCATATGGTTTATAATGGATGACAAACTAACACAAGTCATATATGGTCCGGTTTTAGCCTGGAATCAATCCTAAATGATATGGGGCTTATGTGATTATTTTGTTATTCTGTCCTTTTGTCTGTCAGTGCATGCCCCTAAAAAATTTTGAAGCCTTTGCCAGTTTGACAGGTCAAGTGGAGAACTGGGATACAAGTCTCAAAGACACTATATTCTTTGAAATTTCATGACAGTTCAGAGAGAAGTAGAAGAGACACCCCAATTAGTCTATCCACTAATTAATGTTGCCACTAATTTCACAGTTTTACTTGAGCCTCTTATTAATTTGGAAAGATTAATGACATGTCTCTTGACGGGCGGCTCTGCATATGGATGCCAGCCTAGCATACACGCAGGAGGAAAAAACTACAGGTGACTTTGGCAGGAGGGAGAGATGCAGAAGACTCAGTGGAAGGATACTGGGACAAAAAACATCCCTCCCTAGGAAACCAGGCCTCATCAGCTACGCTGTTTAAAGAACAGTGTGTTTCTCATAGGAAAAAGACACCAAGCTGCTTTTACAAGCCTATTTTCCTAAAGCTGAGTAGAAGTTGGTATGTATCTTACAGCTGACAAACTTTTTACTTCCCAGGCCAACACATTCACCCGTAGAAGAACAACTTTCTCACAATTTGTCTGTATTCCTAGTAGTATTCCTCAGTATTTTTAAAAATTATCTAAAACAGTATGAATGGGTTTAAGTCTTTGCTGGTTGACTC
This sequence comes from Aptenodytes forsteri, assembly GCF_000699145.1. Taxonomy (NCBI): domain Eukaryota; kingdom Metazoa; phylum Chordata; class Aves; order Sphenisciformes; family Spheniscidae; genus Aptenodytes; species Aptenodytes forsteri. The sequence continues at coordinate 5,772,976 of NW_008794446.1, read as the reverse complement.
CTTTCATACATACTGTCACCTTGCAAGTTACCTGACACCGCACACTTAAAACCCCATCTTTTACCAGTTCCTCGCTGGCTCACACAGTGAGCAGCTAATGGAGCGCTGTCTCACCGGGATGCCTCTCAGCAGCGAAACCACGTTCTCGCTCCTTTCCGAACAGAGAGCAGAGCACTCACTGCAGCTTCTTTTTCTGCTTTGTGACTTCTCTCAACCCTTCTGACTCATTTTGGACCCACACCCCAAGTAGGATTTCAGTTTAAGACCTCCTTGCTGTGAGGTACTGCAGGCACTGCACGTTTCCCTGAAAATCCCGTTTTATGCCCTTCGATACTCTCCAGTTCTCTGTTTCGCACACCGAGCGAACCCTCTCCCGAGCGGGGTTATCTGACCCGGGACGCTTGCTGCCTGCCCTCGCGAAGAGCGGCGCTGGGATCGTGTAACACAGCGCCGAGGCCGTTTCCAAGCACTCGTCGTTGCAGAGGGAAGCCTCTCCGGCCGCTCCCAGCGCTGGCAGCCGGGCCCCGCGGCCCCCCAGCCGGGGCCTGCCCCGTCGGCCGCGCCCCCGCCCCACAGCGCGGAAGTCTCCTGCCATCCCCTCCCCACGGAGCGGCGTGGTGTCGGCGGGCTCTCCCGGGCGCGCC
>NW_008794446.1:5746724-5771495 GCF_000699145.1 Aptenodytes forsteri | reverse complement strand
GGGGGGGGGGGGGGGGCGGGGGGCCGGCTGTCCTGTCAGTGACGGGCGTGTGGAGAGATAGTGGCCCGCTGAGCGCCAAGCAAACTTATTTTTAGATGTGCCTCCTATCTCAATGCCTCTTAAAAATAGCACAGTCCTTATTTAAGGAGTGGGAAAGAAAGTGCTTCTGGAGGCCTCGTGGTGTTTTTTCTTTTTTTAAAGCCATTTTTAGAGAAAAAAAAATTGTTTCAGTGGTATAGGCAACTGTGGGACAGTTAATATCCACAGGTACGCCCTGGATGCTTTTACTGTATCTTCATTAAGGTCACCTCTTAAGCACGTGAACAAAGGTACTCCTGGCTTTGTCCTCTGCAGTGTGTCTTCAGTGTGAGATGCAAAGTCTAATGTACATGCACACCTGATTCATGCAATACTTTTTATAGGGTGACTCAAGCTTTTTTGATCTGTCGTTTTCTTCGTTTCCTGTCCTGTCACTTCTCTCTGGAACACCTGCAACATGTGGGTGATGCAGGTTGAAGGAGTGATAACAGGCAACAAGAATCAGTACTGTTTATTATTTTTTAAATTAACCTTCTGCTTTTGTTTTAGCTACTGTACCTCAGCTGATTCTAGTGACAGAACTACCATAAAATAAATTAGTCTTATTGTGCCAAATGTATTATATTCTATCATTTGTATCAATGATTTGGTCACGATTGCTCAACAAAGGAGAATTCTGATTTTTATTTTATAATCACTACAAATATATGGGAGACTTGTGTAAATTACAAAGGAAAAGTATATTTCCAATAGGGAAAGGAATTTTAAGAAAAAAGCTTCGAATCGTAGAGTATTTTAGACTGGAAAGGACCTCTGGATGTCATCTAGTCCTGCCCCTGTGCTCAAAGCAGGTCCAGTTGGATAAGGTTGCTCAGACTTTGTCCAGGTGAGTTTTGAGCATCTCCAAGGATGGAGATTCCACAGTCCCTGTGGTTGTGGTGGTGCCAGTGTCTGACCACCTTTGTGGTGAATTAATTTTTTTTTCTTAATCTAATGACAATTTCCTGTGTTGCAATTTGTTTGTGTTTCCTCTTGTCCTGCCACTGTGCACCTCACATCCATCCATGGGTGACCGTAGTCATGTGCATCTGTAGTTCTAGAAGCTAGTAGAAACCATGCTAGTATTTTGGACCAAGGGGCTGATTGTTTCATTACATCATTCTAAGTATAACTGCTAGATTTTATTCTCATAAATTGGAAATATATTCTTCCCAAGCATTTGCTTAACATTTCCTATTTATTTGAATGTGGTTAATAGCAGATTAGCATATTAATTTAAAATGCATAAACATAGCATATTAATTTAAAATGCATAAACACCTTATGAAGACTATTTGTTGTTTTTTTAATCAAATAAATGTCTCAAATAATTTACCCATCTCCGTTTGTCCATTGGCCTTGTGTTCCTTAACCTGTATTTGAGAGAGTTTGCTCCAAACTTTTGCTAGAGTTCTTTCACCATTAACAGTGTCGTATAGTCTCTTGAAGTGACAAAGAGACATTTTAATAGAAGGAAAACTTTTTGGCTTTAATCTTGAAATAGATTTTCCTTGGGAAGGGATGTGCCTTGAACAATACAGTACAACCTGTTATTACTGGGAAGTTGCCTTTGTACTATATAGGCATTGTTTAATACTCTGGAGAAGCCTTGGCTGATATTTATGATGCTGTTGACGTCGTAAATTATGTGGGCACCTTTTTTCATTCGGCAGGAAAAAAAAATGTTTCTAGGCTGTGCAGAATAAAAATCTGCATGTTCGCCTTCATGACACATGACTGCCAAAATTACTTGTTTCTTAATTTGCGTAAATTCTTGGATGTTGCTGATAATATTTCAAAAGCAGGACAATATATTTGTAATGGGATTCATAGTATGTCACTTCTGGACATGTCTGGGTAGAATTTCAAAACATTAGTATGATGCTGCTTAATAGCAAATGCTTCTGAATAACTCATGCTTTCCATTAGAGCCATGTCAAATAATTTATTGGAAGCTGTTTGAATGGCTGGCTGCACTGAATTTGATGATATTTGGAATCATTTGATAAATAATTTAACTTACTTTTCCAGATAGCATCTGCCATTTTATAATGATGGGAACACCTGACAGTTATGCTCATTGGCTTGTATTAATTGTAGTAAGCTTCCACTCAGGAAGAAATCAAATGTATGGGGCTTTCTGTTGTTGTTTTTTATTATTTTATTTATTCCTGTAATGTCTGTGTGAGTCTTAGATATTCTTGACATGTATAAACCTCTTCTGCAGGCTCACTGAACTCTAGATTATATATTTGAGACTTTAAATTTTACCACTGCTAGTATTTTAGGGCTTTTAAAATGATATTTTCTGTTTCAAAAGTGGACTACTTAGTTTGTTTATGTTTTTCCCACTCTGTATTAATCTCCTGTTAGCATGTCATTATGGTAAAATAAATAAACTAATGACACATTACATTTCCATAAAATAAAACTTTTTGGGGGGAGGTATAAAGGCTTTATTTGATTTGACAGTATTTGAGAATGATTTGCATAGTTGCTGAAACAGTTTATCTTGGACTGTTAAGATCAAAATATTGGAAGGGGAGATCATCATATGTCTGCAAGCAGACCAGGATAGCAGTGATTCATATAATAAATTTCAGTCTGAATTTGGACAAGAACATACAACTGGGAATGTACTTGTTAGACTCGTGAATCGTTTGCTTATCGTAGTGTGTACAGAAAGGCTGTCACTAGCTTTAATGTTGTTGTTATAGGACAGAATTTCCTAATGCACCTCATACACCCTGAGTTTTATGGCCTGGAGGACTGAATGTTGGAACGACTGTGCTAAATTAAACCTGGGGTCTGTGACAATGACTAATACCAGGTGCTTCAGAGGGAATTGTAAGAACAAATGTGAGATAATTTGCATCCCATGTTCAAGGTGAATCCGATGCTTTGTAGTTTGGAATTGGCTTAAAATCCAAATAATGTTTTATAGCCTCTTCAGATGTTATTAAGCATAATTATGATAATTTTGGACATACTTGTTGCTGATGTAAGTAGCCAGTCTAGATCTATGGCTAATTTGGGGGGCAGCTACTTTATGCAGGGGTTTTGTTCGCTTGCTTGATGCCAGACTGTTTACATCAGGCCAAATTCACTGAATATTTTCCACCATATTCAATGATTAGGGCTAATGCTACATTTGGGAAAAAGAGGTGCTTCTGCCCACATGCTTATACTTTGAACTGCAGCAGTGACAACACTCATCTAGGTGTGAAACCTGCCCAGCTGCAGATTCCTTTTGTTGTTGGAGCAAGGTCTGGAACAGAAGCTGCCTCTCAGAGAATCCCATTATCATCAGTTTGTAGGATGGTCTGGGATCTGTATCTCTCAGCTCTCAGCTTCTCCTGTGGAACTGAAATAGAGACCGTGCCCATACTTGCTGGTTAGGTCTTTTATTTTGGACTTGGGAAACTTTTGAAGTTTGTGTTCCAACAGCTGTCCTAGTGAGCATTCAAGTATTTTATATATAAACAGCATCAACAAACAACAAAGAAGTCTGAAATGACCCTCTAGCCTGATACTTACTTGAGTCTCTTGAGCTACAGGCTTGACTTAAAAGTGGGGAAAAAAAAGAAGGCATTGTTATAGTACAGTCTATTTCTGAATATTGCTCAATTCCAGGATCAGTATCATCTTGAATGTGGGATGCTTATCATCTCACATTTATTCTTAGAGTCCATTTCTGAATACTGTTAGATTCCTGATGTTGATGGCTTCTGGTAAAAGTAAGTTGTGTGCTGTGTGAATATGTATTTATGAACATGTCAAAAGAACGTGTGGTAGAATGTTACCAGTCAGTATTATTCAGTGAATACCTGTGAACCTAAGCATAGATTTCATTATGGTATTTCTTAGGAATTTTTTGCTGTTTTTTCTGAACTTTATAGTCTTTGCATGCAGCCCTGTGGAGGGTTTTGAAAGGTTTACAGTTTGCTAGTGAAATTCTGCAGTACCTTCCACGAGCTCCTGACAGGCTCCATGCTATATTTGAGGGCTTAAGTGTTTGAACTTTGATTGAAATTGCACAGAGTGCTGTTCCAAATCCGTGTTCCTTCAACTTCTCTGTGCGGTGGATGGCTTTACGTTTCTTTTTTTCTAGAAGGAAATCCATGACTTACATGCATATACCAAACTGGCCCTGAAAGGAGTGCCATGGCTCCTGCTCGAGGGTTACCTCTCCTAGACTACAAATCAGTAGGCTGCTGTGCTAATCCCATGGCAGCTCCACCAGTTTAAGTGATTGGTCGCTAATATTTGTACTAATGTATCATCCAAACCCATTTTCCACAGAACACTTTGTATTCGCAACATGACCGCTCGTTCTGTTCTCCGCTAGCGGCATCATTGCTGCAAGCATCTATAGCAGGAGACTGCTATAGATGGCAGTGTCAGGCTGGAGAAACAACGGGAGAATTTTTGGTGACTACAGTCACAGGAGGTGAGAACTAAATTTAAAACCTGGATTTCTGTCCCTGGTAATTGTTTTCTTTCCCAATATAGCCTTGGTAAAAATCATAGCTTTTATTGACTTTTTGTTATATTATCCATGTCAACCAAGAAATCTCCTTAGATGTTTTAGGCAAATGTCTAAAAGCATAGAGGTAAAAACGTAGTACATGCTCACTCTCATACTTAAGACTCAATTCTTGAAAATTTGTACTTTAGGAAAAACGGGTTCTCATAAATCCTTCATCATATTTTTAAATGAGCTGGAACAAAGTATGTGATAATACAAATAGTGTTACTAATGTCTATAAAATATTAGCCCATGCTTCACGGTAGGCCTTTTGTTTTATTTCAGTTACGTAAGAGCACAGATAATGAGAGTACTTTGAAAGGAGTTTAAATACAAGTGTCAGTCATCATTGTAAATGAGTGATTGTTAGGATGTAGATTTATTTTATTCTTTGCATCATAGTACATGGTTTGTCTTGGAGCAGAAATTGCAAGGGCTCCAGGCCAGGCCATGACAGGGCGTACAAACTTGGCATAGGATTCCATGCCAGAGCACCTCTCTGGAATGAGATTGGAATTTTTCTGTAGGCTAGATATGTAAGGGAGCGGAAGACATTCAGCAGTGCTATAGGATATTGCTGTCTTCTAAATTGAATACTAGGTGTATTCTTATTTAGATAGGAATTGGTTTTCAAAGTTAGGCTCTTTGCACAATAGATCTCTGAAAAAGAATCTTATCTCAACTTGTGGAAGGCTTTACGTGGGAACAGAGCACCTATCTTCATTCATTGCAGGACGTTCACTGTGATCATCATACGTGTACCTGACAAGTTGTATAAAAACAACACAGTGGAGTTTTGGGGTTTTTTTAGGGATGAAATCAGCTACTACGTCCTTTTTATTACTTCATATTTTCTTTCAGATGTCTTTACTAAAAATCTAATTCTAGGCAAAAGCAAAAATAATTTTAATAGATGCTATTGTTCTTTGGAAAAAATGCTATGTACTTTTGTACTTAGTATAAAGAAAATACAAACAGATGCTTCCAGAAAGCAAGCTGGTTTTCTCTTACGGTAGAAGCAGGCTTACTTGTTGAGAGTGACAACCTTACTGCTGCTGGGCAAGAGCATGACTTTAACCTCTCTGCATGTGATGAAATACCACAAATGGTCTTGCAGTTAGTGTTGGCACTGAGGGTGAAACGACAGACAAGTAACATAACAATTGTTTTTAATTGTACTTTAGCAGTGTAGACTGTTCTTAAGTGGGTAATTCTATACGTTGCTGTTTAGCAAGGAATTTTAACAGACTTCACAGAATTCATCACTTCCCTTTTTTTTTTCCCCCAATGTGATGAGTTTTAAAATGAGTTAGAAGGAAAGCTGTATGCATTAACTTAATCAGAATTTGTTCTTAAATTGTTTAATGGATCCTGATTAGTCTATAGATGCACTTTCAACTTGGTTATTATTAAATGGACATTTTCGGTACCTTAAAATTCTACATTTTATATAGATAAAAAGTTGTATGCATTGCTCATTTGAGATATTTGTAGCAATACATATTCTGAGAGAGAGGTTGTTTCGGCTGTTGAAAGCTTCATTAGACAATCTTTGTTGGAAGATTTAAAATTAAAAATAAAATAACATGATCTGCATCTTTCATATTATATTTTCCTATTTCTTCTGTCTCCTGATTAACTGTGATCATCATTAACAGCAAGCCTGTCCTCCCGTGAAGTCTGGAGCTAGTAGAGCTCATTTTCTTATAAATTTTTATCTTATGGTTCATCTGATGATTATGATCAATGGTTTTACTATGTTGAAGGCATGGTAAAGTTTCTCTCCATGTGTGCTCTGCTAATGTGTAGTATGATGTGAATCCATACTCTAGCCTTTATCTCATTCAGGGCATTTGTTGGAGCTGTTCATCAGAAGCTTGTTCTTCACTTGGCCATCTGTTTCTGTAAAGCATGTAGCAATTTAACTACCTTTGAGGTCACTATCCTGTCAAAAATCAGTAATATCTGCCAAGCGGTTGAAAACTATTGGGAGGGGAAGAGAGAGATGTTCGCAAACCTCATGATCACATAAGCTTCTTAACTTTAGCAAAGCAGACCTGAAATCTGTATTTTAATTATTCTGCAGCACTTGGGATTCTGATGCTCTCCTTAAAGAGCTATATTTCAAAAAAGAAAATTGTTTGTGTATGAGAAGTTTAAAACATGTGCCAAAACCAGATAATATTTCTTGGAATGCCTACTGTCAATAGGAGACTCCTAAAAATACTGATTTATCAGACCCACATTTTTTAATTTTTTTTTTTTCATAAATTCTAAGTTTTCATTGATATTTTGAAAGCAGTAATAGCTACAATTTATTCAGGCAAGACATTTTGATTAGTGTGTATCTTACAGCTTAATATCCTAAATATCTTTTCAAGAGTTTATACAAGGAGTGCAGAGTCACATGTGGGATCAGGGCACCTATCAGAAAGAATAGCTTTAACATATACAGCAAATATAAAGCTCCTGCTCCTCCTATTAAAAATACTTGTGGAGTCACATACTCCAACACAATGTTTGACTCAGTTTAAGTAGGGATGGTTTTTACAATATGTTGTTTCAGTTCTGGCCTGTTGCAGTGTCATTTAGAAATCTTGTCTGGAAGTCATATTACAGAAGTCCTCTTGAAATTAATCCGTACCATGCTGTCCTGGTTTCAGCTGGGGTAGAGTTAATTTTCTTCCTAGTAGCTGGTACAGTGCTGTGTTTTGGATTTAGGATGAGAATAATGTTGATAACACACCAATGTTTTAGTTGTTGCTAGGTAATGCTTACACTAGTCAAGGACTTTTCAGCTTCCCATGCTCTACCGACTGAGAAGGCTGGAGGTGCACAAGAAGCTGGGAGGGGGCACAGCCAGGACAGCTGACCCCAACTGGCCAAAGGCATATTCCATACCATGTGACGTCATGCTCAGTACATAAACTGGGGAAAGCTGGCCGGGGAGGCCGCTGCTTGGGGACTGGCTGGGCATCGGTCGGCGGGTGGTGAGCAATTGCATTTTGCATCACTTGCTTTGTATATGCTATTTTGCTGGCTGAGGTTAAACCATGACACATGCAAATAGGAAATCATCCCATAATGAATGAAAATCAATATCCTGTTTCTTTTAATTGCAGAAAGAAGAACAGAAAACTGTTTTCTGTCAATAATGATTAATCACAATTAAACCTTGCAGCACTCAGAAGTGTGCTATTGGTATTGACATGTTGTACGTTCTCAACAGTTTAGTCTTACTGTATAAACAGGAGATGAGAAGTGAAATCCCGGAGAGAGAGAGAAAAGGAAAAGCAAAGACTGCAAAAATAAACATAATTTCTAAATTAAGGAAAATCGATAGATTGATGTGAAAGCATTGGAGGAGGTGAGATTTGGATAGAGATGGGGTGAATGAAGAGCATAATGAAGGATGAAGGGGGAGAAATTACCATTTACTGGAGAAGAGAAATGAGGGCAGGTAAAGCCTTTTGAAAATGAGCAGTGTCCCAGTTGAAGTACAGCATATAACTCTGCATCTACTAATTTGAATACATTCTTCAAAAGAGTCTGCGCTATTCTCTTTCATGTCAAGCTGACTTTTTGAATAGCTCCTTACATTTCATTGCATGATTTGTTAGCTGTAACTAATTTGCTAGTCGTAAATCACCTGGGACTGATTCTTCACTCTTCTCAAAGTTTGTCTATTGAGAAGAAAAAGTAGAAAGCATTGTAAGTCTGGGCAGTCAGTGTCAGAACCATGTGAGAATTTTGCAGGGCTGATTTTCCCTGTGTAGGGGCAACACTGGAAGGTGTAATGAGGACTTTCTGTCACCACAAAGTCTTAGGAAAGTCATGCTGCAGTGATATTTCTTCCCCAGTCTAAGCATGGCAAACAAATGGACTATGGCCATTTACCGTAGTCTCATGAGAACACAAGCAGGTGCCCTTCAGAACAAAAATAATTGTTTTATGTTGCTCTTGCAGTTTATAAAATGCTTCCTAATGTCATCTCGGGTGGTAAAAATACGTAATTTGTTTCCATTTTTTGTATACATACACTATCTTGTATACTAGATGGAAAATGCTGCCATCATAAAAGGAAGAGAGAACGGTTGCCCTGACTGTTGTCTTTTGGGTCAGATTGAATGTTTCTAAATGTTTCTAAAAGGAGGACGGAAGGATAGTTACCCTCAAGGAAGGTATGATCTAACTGGAGCAGCTTCTGAGGTGTAAAGAAGAGGAGGAAGGGGGGAGAGAGCCAGAAGCTGCAGCGCGGGTAAAGGTTGAGAGACGGAGAAGTGTGGGTCTGCGAGACGGAGAAGCGTGGGTCTGCCTCCAGCAGAAGTCAGTCCTCGCTGGCTACTTCTGTACCACTGTGTCTGCAGGTCAGGACCTGGAGATGATGCTAAGCTGACCTCAGCCTGGAGCAGCTCTGTCATAGAGAGAATGAAATCAGATCCAAGGGCAAGCTGACTGGTGAGCAGTACAAACAGTTGGGGTTTGTGCTTGGGCTTGCTTCTTGTCCTTCCTTTTGTTCTTCAGCGTGGACATGGCTCAGAAGTAATGGGGAAATAAAAGGTTGGTTTTTAGGGAGCTAAAGCTGTACAAGGTTATGCAAATACCAATTTATTAGTGATGTTATTTAGAAGTTGTTGTTCTAAATGATTTATTAGTCCTTGGAGGAGTCTGTGTGGCATTTTTCTCTCTAGGAAGTGTCTGAATATTGGTGGGTTGGCAATAAGGTCCAGAGGAAAGAACAGTTCCCGCATGGACATAGTTATGGGTTAGATTTGGTTTTGAGCTTTTTAAATAATGTCAACTGGCAACAAACCAGCTTGGATTCTTCTTGTGTGCAGTTATATTGCTTAAGGTTCCTATTTTTGTATTTTAATAAAATACAACTTCAGAGACCAAAAGCTGTCATTTGGGGGGTTCTTTTCTTCTTCTCTCTCTTTTTTTTTTTTTTTAACAGTCTTACATAAAAATGGGATGGGGAAACAAGACTGTTCCATCTGAAGTCTGCATTGGGTTTCAGCTGCAAATGCTAATACAATTTACACAAATGTGAGGCCAAAAGGAACAGTCAAGAACATGTTCTTCTATCTGACAGATTGAACAGTGCGCAAAGTTGTGTGTAAATACAGGTATTCAATATGATGACATGATTGGCTTTTGGCATCTTTCCACTGATTTTTTTGAATGAATTTAAAATTTAAATTTATAAGTGTATTTAAAGAGGTTGGGGGGGGTTAAATGCATTGTTAATTATAAAAATTGAAAAGACTAAGATTCCCTTAGTTCCTATGGTCAAAATTATTAGTGGAGGGAAACACACTGTGAGAAGGGAAGGTTCTTATAGCTGCCTTTTTTTCATTGTCTTTAAAGTAATTTCTATGCTGTCTTTTTCCTATCACTACTTTCTTTCTTCTGCCTTGTAAGCATTGCTGTGGAGTCTTTTTTCCCTTAATAATTCTGGCCTAGCAATTCACATGCTAATACCTAGCTTTGAGGTACATGGTAGCAGTATCTAAGGTCCCGCTATTCACAAATGAGTCTCTATTCTTTGAACAATCTGATTATGTTCCCCATCCCTTGAGAGGATCCACGTGCTGCCTCCAGGACTCTAGAACAATTTGTGAGTGATGAAAGTCTGATGGTACTTAGGCCACTGAATCCATCTGAGAAACAGCAGTATTCAAATGATATCTGAAGCAATCTGTGATATTATGACTCTGCTTCTCATTTCTGCTACTATTAAAAGGTGAAAGAAAGGAGGAAATGGCTGAGCGGGTTTTCTGTTGTTTTCAAAGATTTGAATAAATTGCATAGGTTGTTTGGTTTGTTGTTTTTTTTTTCCCCTGGGAGATGGGGAAGAATATATCCTTAATATGCCACGCAAGCCGTATTCGAGCATTGCTGTGTCAGGTAGTTCTTTATATACAGTTTGTGGGGCTGTGGAATTATTACAGTAACAGTTATAGTAGGTTAAAATTATAGATTAGTGTTTTATTATATCATAAAAACTGTTTGAAAAAGAGTGCAAAAGGCAATAGTTAAACTGCTACCTATTGATAAAGTACTGTGATACTGTGCTGGGTGAGAAGTTAACATCAGTACGCTTGCAGATGGCAGGTTACTTTGCTTACTGGAAATTACAGAAGATTCTGAGTAAGTTTGTGTTGTATGAAATTCAGTGTTGACATATATTAGGATCTACTTCTTCAATGAAAGGAATAAAATAAAATTCATATACACTGTTGAGACATCAGACTAAATATTCCTGTTTGTTGATGGCTTAATTAGATAAGATAGGCCCCGAAATTTTTTTTCCTGACCCAACCATATGAATTAGTTGTCAGCAAAGACATGAAGATCTCTGTTTACGTACAGCCATTTGCTGTCCAGAAAGAGCAGAAATAGAAGTCAGAGACTGGCAACAATGATAAATAGGCTTTGGATAACATTCCATATAAAGCAAGATTGAGAAGATTGGCACTTTTCAACTTTTTCCACTTAGAACTATATGCAGAATACTAGCCTTTATGAGGAAAGGGAATTGTGTGTTCTGTTTACCCTTTTTGATGGAAGAGGAAAGACTGTGTAATAAAGTAAAAAAACCTCAAGTATGCAAGAAGTTCTTTTTAGATGGTGTGTCATTAGTTTATGTAATTAACTGACAAAAATATCTGAGCAATGAGAAGATGCTGATACTTCTACAACAAAAGATTAGATGCTTAAATGTAATATATGCATGCAATATATAAATTACTGCAGTATTTTTGAAGTCCTTTCTGGTATAAATCCTTGTGCTTCAAAAAATAAGCAAACTAGATGGAACAACTAAAAAGACAGTTTCCCAATCCAGAATTGTCCACTGATGGATTTCTTGCACCTTCTGTCAAGCCATCTGCTACAGGCTAATGAACAGACAGCATGCTGGATTAGATGAAGCATTTGTATGAGCTATTTTGATAGCTCCCGTGTTCCTTTCAGTGGGAACTCTGTAATTAATGAAGCTTGGAGTTAAATTTTTGAGGGCGGGGGCGGGCAAAGTGTTCTGCTATGAGCTTCCGTACTGCAGGATGCTGTTGACAGAGAGGGGTGATGAACCCACATCGCTGTTTTTGAAGCATGTTTCAATGTTTTCTTACAAGCCTTCATTTAGGAGAAGAACATCTCCCTAACCTCTGTTACGTGCCCATGGGAAGTAATGACTGAATCAAGAGGAGTGCAGAGTTGTGCCCGTTTTGGGCTGGGGGGATCTGCATAATTCCAGACATCATACATCACTCTGTAGTACAAAGCAGATATCAGTGCTGGAGCTACAGCCTAGCTAGAACAAATACCAGCTTCATTTTGGGATGTACCTGAGATCTCTGTCTCTGAGTAGGCACCACCATCACTTCGTAGAGTTTCTTCCTGCTGTGACTCTGGACATGATACCACACAAATATTTTTTTCTGCCGGTGGCAGACGCAGATGTTGTGTTTGAAGCTGTATACAGACTAGCAGAGAAAGTATTTATTTAATTAATTCCAACATATGCCCTTTTGAAGTATTCTTAAGTATGCTTCATAGGAGTATTTGTGAGGGATCCAATTTTACTTTGTAACTTAATCATTCTTGCATTTGTCAGGATTAAAAACGGTTAACGATGTCATTTGGTCACTGTTTAGTGATTCCTATGATTACTGTTGAAGTATGAGCTGCTTGTAAGCATCAGAGGTCCAGTACCAACAACAGGAGGTGGAAGTGACTGGCGTCCAAGTGTGTTACTGTCAGAAGTGTCAGCACTGCTGGTGGCTTTCCGGTCTCTAGACCTGCTCGTGATCAAAGCAGAAGCACATCACTGAATGCTGGTGGGCTGGTCTAAGGACAGAAGAGCAGTGAAGCAAAGAATGCTCTTCCTGCAATACGGTAGCTGTGGGTTTGCCTGCTAAACCAGTGTTATAAGCAGTTGGACTGAATCTGTGTTGGCCTATCAAGACTCCTTGCTGGAATCTTTTGCTAAATTACGTTTTCTTTCTTTTAGACAATAATATTTGGCTTATCGTTATTGGCATTTTGCATGTAGATCAACAATGCAATTCTTTTTTTGTTTGTTTGACTATTGTTTTTTGTGAAGGGTTGGAGAGTGAGTGTGCCTAGGTGTTCCTCAACACCGCAGATACACTGTGTGCGTCTTTGCTAGCAGCAATTCTGATGGCTTAAAAATTTTTGCTAAATCAAGTATGTCCTGTCAATTATGCCACTGCGAGAAGATCCATAAAGTGAAAAACCATTATGGTCATATTGGAACAGTCTGTGCATTATGCCCACGTGCATGCGTTAATAACCAAACTTTGGAGCTAATTAATTTTTCACACAATCTGATATTCAGCCTGTTATCTTTGATGTATTTAGTGAACTTTCCTAATACAGTAAGTTGTATGTAAATAGCACACAAACTAAAAAAAGAGCTACGGGTATTACTGATGGATCAACCTATTTCAGTCCATGTTTTCTGTCCTAGCATAACTTGAGTGACTTCATGTTTTCAATGTGCCTACTTCCAATAAACTGACCAACTTAGTTTACACAACTCTCAAAGAGGACAAGAGCTGTTGCAGCTCATTTGTCATTCCTCATCTCCCATAGCTGTGTGTAAATCCATGGAAGTTAAAAGTAGATTGGGGAGCTTCCTGTACTTAATGTTACTGGGTTATGATCTCCATTTCATAACTGAAAAGGCTCTGACATCTCTGTGTAAATACTTATTTTTATTCTTTTATTTGTGGGGATGTCAATTAAACCCAGAAGCTAATGTTGCTAATCATAGGCATTCTGGTGACTAACTAGTGTGTGATATTGTATAATGCAATTCTGTAGGGAGTCTCCTTAATTTTTACACAAAATGTAACCAAATGACCTAAGACTGATCTGTTCAAATTTCTTTTTTTCCCCCCCTCTCTCTGCCTCTCTATTTACCAGCTTAGATGCTTTAAAAAATTTCGGTTTCCTGAAGCCTGTCCAAATTCCTTTAGTGTTTGGGGGGAGGGGAACAGATTTAAGCGTCTTAAGTAGGTTTTCTGTCCCAAGCAAGACCATGTAAAGGGTAACTGTAGTTTCACCCGTGTGAGGCCTGTATCCTCCTCAGTTGACACCTTGGGACCAGGATTTGCTGCAGCATCTCAAGCAGCACTAGATGCTTGTGTGTGGGCAACTGAATCAAGCCCCTGCTGCCATAGTAGAGGCTGTAAAACTGTTACAGTATCTCAGAGCTACAAAATCCTATTTATTTCTGAAATAAGTCCTCAGAAATATCTTGAGGAAAAATATTAAGGTCACAAATTTTATGGCATTAGATGCTTTTAATGAGACTAGTTCATTAAATGAACTTTTAAGATACAGGCTGCTGTACTGTAATTCTTTTAAATTTGTCTGTATCCCCACTGCTGCTGGAAGGAGCAATCCCACTCAACATCACTGAGTGCATTAAGCTTTAAGAGCAATTTGGGCCAGATCCAGTCTATCATGACAAGTAATCTTTTAGATCAAAAGCATCTTAAAATTTGAAGTGTAGTCATATCTATCTTTGAATAGATAGTGTTGCTATTTTTAATTAAGTTTAAACTATTTTATTTTGATTTAACTTCCATTTAATCTTAGCAGTCAGAACCAGGAGGTACTGCATCCAGAAACCATCTGGCCTTTTCTTTTTTGTTTTCAATTTAAAAGATTTGAAAACTGTTTGTACGTTAATGTGTGTAGTGCAGATTGTGGTGGGACAGAAAGGTGGGTGGGTTGTTAATCTAGACTTTTTTTTATAAAGTTTGAAAATAAATCCACTCTAGCTTGCTTTATTTGACCTCACACTTCGGAATATCAGCTGTAGAATATTGCTCTACAATTTGAAAAAAAGAATGCCAATAGTGAGTCTTCATCATGCTACATATGATTCAGAAAGCCCTATGGATTTTGTTGCTGGTCAGATGGAAAAATACGTTGGATGGGAAAACAACCCTTTCCAGCATAGTCTTGCTTAATATTCATCATAGCAGTTTGACCACTTAAAGAGATTGTTGAGACTTAGCTGGTGGTCAAAGTGAAAGATAACAAACATAGCATTTTTTACATAACAATGTCAAAATACCCAAGTTTGTTCAAGGAAGGATTTTCAAGTAGCAGTTTATTTTATTTGCTGTTACTCTAAATAAACATTTTCTTCTCTAAAGAAGTATTCTTTGTATTTTTTTAATCAACTCAATCTAAGTTTTATGACAAGGCTTAACAATAAGGTCTCATTTCAGGATGCTGATAGTTTTCAGTACTTCCAGCAGAAATTTCTTCATATTATCAGTTCCTGTGGTTAGGCTTTTATAAAAAAAATCTTGCTTATTTGCTTGAATAATTACTTTGCCATTATAATTTAATTAGGAAGTATAATTTGTGTAGGTAGGCTTATACTGTTCTCCTTTTGGATCAAAGTTAGAACGGGAGTCTAAACAACTGCAAGTTCAAGCTCTGAAACCTTATTATCTTAATTTTATGCCATAAAAAGTCAATTAATGCAAGATGTATTTTAGTCATGCCCTATTTATGGAATTGTTCGTAGCTTGTATTTAGGAAAGTGACTGAAGTTTGAGGACGAAAACTTTCTTCTCTGTGTAGTATCCATCTTATGATTGGTACCAAATGTCGAGAGCAGATGTGAACGTAGGGGTTGCCCATTGTATTAGTGCAAAGAGGACAGCATGTGCAGAAGTGCTAGTTTAGTTCTATTGATAAACTTCCAGCAGTGTTTCTACAAAAGTGTCATAGGAGACATTCTCACATTAGTATGATGCTTTTTCTCCTCTGATATCACTTGTGAAGCCTCTCTGATGGGCGCTGTAATGGCTGCAATGCCATGGGGTTAATGTAGTAGCCTCTAGAGCAGACTGCAGTACTCCCCTGTTGCGGTGATTAGCTCTGTGTGGTCTGTTTGCCAGGTGAGCTTGGCTGGCTCTGAGATCATCTCTTCAAACTATTGTCCATAGCAAAGGACTGTTTTTTTTTTTCTTGTTGAAATAATTGCAAATTGTACTGCGATATAAGAGTACGACACTTCATTACTGGGGTTGTAATCTATGTTTCTGCATAGTGCAAATTGCATGGTTTATATGTGAGGGGTCAGAATTGGCTCCTGAGGTCATTTGGTGTACGTGCCATCTAGAGTATTAATGAAGAAATTGAATCAAGAGCATGTTTTGCCTTGTGTGTGGAAGGCAGGCAGGATCGTGCAGTTCCTCAGCGAGCTCAGAGGAGATCACTGAAAATTAGTGACTTAGCCAGTGTTTGAGCAGGAGCAAAGAAGCTGAAGCAGAAGGAGTTGCAGTGTGTTCAGCTGAACTGAATTGTAAGTGTAATCCTAGTGCCCTCTGTTGCTGGTGGAGCAGCTTCTGTTGTCTGAAAGAAGTACAATGTATTAAAGGCTGGTAGTTTTATATCTACATATGGAGAAGTTTGGTTAACCGTGTATATTGTTAGTGTGTGCATCACTGGGGCAGACTCAAAATACAATTTGGAGGTTGGTGACCCTGTCACTGATGGATGGGAAGAAAAGTATTTTTAAAAGTGTAACTATATGCATTTTTCAGTGGTATTTCAGGCTGGGGCTTTCTTAGGCAGGACATTAACATCATTCCTTACTGGGAGCTTAACATTTTTCTGTGTTTGAGCCTGATTGTCAGGGAGCAGCAGGAAGAGGTTGCTCTGCAAGGGAGACTGCCAGCAGCCAAGAGTGACAACAAAGAGTGTGGTCCCACACTACCCAAACAAGAAGAGTGGAGCAGTCCGATGACAGTATCCAGGGACAGCCAACAGCCCCGTTTGCCAGACAGGCCTGTAGTCATGAAGCAAGTCCAAGGTCAAGTCAGCTGGTCAGGGCACGTGGCCAGGTGCAGGCATACCTGGAGCATGGCTCAGGCAGGGACCAAGGGCAAGACTCTGAGCTTCAGCATAGCTCCCAAGCAAAAGAGGGAAACCCCCAACAAGGCTTTTCATAGCTCTTTCTGACACGGCTCTTCTCATAGCTCTCTGGCAGCACTGCAGTGGAGCTAGCCTTAAGCACAGCCAGCTGACCCCCTAGGAAGCGGTGAAGAGATAGTGCACAGGGCCTTGACACTGACCTTTGAGTATCACCTCTTTGCCTGGAGGAGGTAGCTTCAGTCAGCTATGCTTTCTTCTCTTGTGTTCTTGGACATATTCGTTGACAACTGTGAGGCTGTGAAAATATTAATAAACTTCTGATCCAATTTGCTTCACAGTTTACCCTATTATCTTCATGTATATTGAGCTGGGTAGGAAGAAGGTGGATCCCTGTGGGACTCCACACGTGAAGATTTTGGAGCAGAGAGCAGCACAAGGAAACCACTGTGACTTGCTCAGCTCTGTCACAGGACAACTGACACCCGCTCACTACAAGGCTGATAATTTCTACTTTCAAGAGGCAGTAGGAGTCCAGTGATGATCATACCAGACCTGAAGGGAGCGCTCACCAAGGCTTGCAGATCTATAAAGGACAGTGGGGTCTCAGCCAAGCATAAACCACTCAACAGTTTTTCTCTGTAGGTAATATACATCCTACTGCAAGACTCTGAAATGTCTGATTTTTTGGAGTTTTTGTGGTATGATAGCTCCTTCAGAAAAGTGAATTCTGCCTTTTTTTCCTTTTAAGTGTGGTGAAGATAATTAATGTTTAAGGGAAATATTATGCAGCTCATCATTTTAACAAAACGATGAGGGAACAATATTAAGGACTTACTGGGAAGGGCCACGAGCTCTCTGTGTATATCACTGTTTCTGTGCTGGTAATACTATAGTTAGTTTTTTACATATTAAAGAAACCTTAGAAATTGCTGCCAGCATGATAATTAATTTTATGCTCAAAAGCACAACTTGAATCAGTGTTCCCTAGAGACCGCAGCAGAGATATCACACCTTTGTGAAAAAGCAAGTGTAAGAGTGGGGCAAACAGGAAATATTTGCTGTTCTGCTTTACAAGTTGAGGGAAGGAACGGTGCAGCGTTAAGGCGTTAAAGATGTCTTTTGGATTAACAAGATACATAAACAATCCTCACAAACCAGAGGGGAAAAGGTAGTATGATTGTGTGATGGAATAGCAAAAGGAAGGCGAGAATTAACAGGATCAAGACTATTGGAAAAATACAGGAAAAAGGGGTGAAGAAAAAGCGAATTAGGCAGAAAGAAGAAACTCACTGGAAAGGACAAATAGCTGGGCCAAAAGCTACTAGAAGAAGATGCATTTATTTTGAGAAGATGGAAAATGATATGTATAACAATCCTGGAAAACATGAAGAAGGGGAAAGAAAACATTGAAATAGAAATGGTATCTTCTGTAAATTGTATAATACCAAGAAGACTGTCAGATATGAAGAAATTCTTTAATTAAGGTACTTGCTGAAAACAAGTGATTTAGTTCTAAAGCTTAATAGTGATTTTAAAATGTATACTTTTTGAAAGGTGGACCATTTCCCAATTTGTATAAGGACCATAGGACAGATACTGCATCTGGGCATTAAATTCCATTCTGAATTTTGCTAGTGGTAATTCAAAGCTACATATTTATACTTAGCAGTAAAAGAGGAACTAGCTAGTTCTTAGAAAAGTTACTGTCTCGATATTGCTAACCAAATGAAAGTTTATTGATATCCTGGAAACTGTGTATGGTTCATGGTGTAACGAGAGACATGTCTACGTTCATGGTGTAATAAGTAGAATATCAAGCAACAGCTAAATCTAATGTTAGTTTACAGATTCACTGATTAAGGCTAGGAAGTGAAGAACAGTGTTGCCATGGTGAAGTCTATATGATAAAGCACAAGAAGAACGAGCTAGTGAATAATTGATACATGTCTAAGATTAGAAACGATCATTTACAGTGTGCTCTTTGATATTCATGCATGCTTTTTACTTTAAAAAACCTCAGAGAAACACATTAGCATAGACTGTGACAGGTTTTTGCATAAACTTTTAAGCAAAGTACCAATGGCTTATGAGTGCAGGGACACACAAATACACAGTTATTGCAGTGCTAAGATTGAGAATTCAGGCATAAACCAAAAAGTTCAAAAATGGAAGGCTTTTAGCATGGGATGTATTTGGCCAGGCTGCATGTATTACTGTATTTCTTAAAAATGTAACAGAAATAAATAAGAATGTGTGTCATAAGATTCAGTAAGACAAGTTGTAAGTTTGTGCCTGTGTGCTTACCTCCTTCTGGTTTTAGTCATATAAAATAGCTCTTAATTTAATTTTTAAAGCTTTGGTTTAGAAGTAAGGTGTCCTAGGCTATCTTGAATTAAGGAACAGTACTTACAAGTGTCCTGATAAAGCTTTTTCAAAACAGATTAAAAATCTGACTGCTGTTGCAAAGGTATCTCTGAGTAAAGTAATGGAAATCTATTTTCTGGGATAAACATTGTAGATCTGCTGGAGCAAAGAACTGCAGGCATCGTGCCTTTTATAAACAGTTTTGCTTAATAAATGTGTCATTTGTTTTTATGAATGTATGACGGAAATCAGTGAACATACACAATAGTTCTAAATACAGACCAGCTGCTCGGTAACAAACTTTACTTGTCATAAATTCCTTTTTAGCAATCCCAGTAGCAAGTGCTATTTTTCATTATTAATTAGCCCCACTAAAATAAACAAAATACATGCAGCTGGCTTGCATACAACAATCCTGAGGTTGGAGGTGTTGTTTATTCTGCTTGCAAGCTGAATGAAATTATTTAGGGAAAAAAATTGACTGATATGAAGTAATCTCTGTATCAATATTGTGTGCTTAATTTCAGGGGTTTTTTTCACTCTTTTAATGCCTGAAGTTCGCAAACCATCTTATAGTAAATGCCCCATTAAAGCAAACATCTCTTCATGTTCTCTAGGGTAAGTAAAGTTATAACCAGGTTATGAACATATATTTAGAACTTAAAAAAGGATGAATTGGAACGAATCAAAACTAATTCAGTAGTTCCTGTGAAGTAGTGATGGCAAATATCAAAGGATACAATTGAGAGATGCCTTAAAGAAGGATGGCAAATATCAGCATCAGGTTCAATTTTAATTAATTTACTGCCTAGAATAAGTAGGGAGTAGCATACAGCACGTAACAAAAAGTTCAGATTTGTATTACATGATGAGGCACTTGATTTCCTTCATTAACTTCTAAAGCTGCACAGGCTTCCTGCACATTTTTCTGCTTAAAAATAGGCAAACTAATGATTATAAATGAATCAAGACATGCGAGCTGAGAGGAAAAGGAGAGGGGTTGTCTTTCTTAAACATAGTAGGGATAGAGGATCATAAAGGTACTAGGTATGTATAAAACTGATCAGCAAAAGTGATCAGCATTTTTGTCAGCTGGTTTGTAGTATGCTTAAATATTCCTGTTTCCCACAGATAGACGTATTTAAAGATTGGGTTTTCAGGCTTGATTTTTGTTGTCTGTCCCAGAACCGAGTCAAATGTAAAACTTGCATTGGTGTTTTATACATTGATGGTTTTATACGGACCAACCATGGTCTGTGTAGAAGAAACTGTATTCAAAACCTGTATGTTTTTCATACTTGTATTATATGCACAATGCTTTAACAATGGATTCATACTGAACAGGAGAGAGGCTTTGTGTTGTGTCTGAAGCAATGATCCATGTATATGTAATAGTAATACTTTGTGGTGTCCTCTTCAAAAAGATCTTGATGTAGCTGCTTGGTGGAATGGTTGCATTTCTCCCTGCATTCTTCAGTCAACGTTACATTAGATATTAGAAAACAGCCTTATTCATTGCAAAAAAGGCTAGGATTTTCCAGCACATTGAAGGTCTCGGATATACATGTCATTGGGGAACGTGAACTTGATAAATGTACCTTTGAGAAAAGATTTGTGAAGTTTATTTTTGAGAGAGGGGGGTTCTAGCTGGGCAGTTAAAATATAAGTGAAAACGATACAGATCAAAAGCTAGTAACTGTAATTAACCTCAAAATTGAAAAGCACTTATCTTTTAGCATGGCCCCATCATTAATGGGAGACTCTTCAGTGAATGGCAGCTGTTGTCTGGACCTTGCCTTCCTATTTGTCCCATTGAAATGAAAATCAGAGGGCTGTGAAGGCTTCCCTCCGGACGTTGGACTCGGCAGTTCCTCGGGTGCTGCTCCAAGTGGGGTCATGGCGTCAGCAGCAGAGGTGCACTTTCTGTGAGTGGCCCTGCACTATGTTGTGAAGTTCTGCTGAGTGGAGCTGACGTGGGCTGGGTTTTGAGGTCTACTGGTCAGTTAAAATTGTGTTATAAAATTAAACATAGCAAAGGAAAGTTGTGTCATTGCATAAACACTACAGACACAGTTATTTTCCTTAATTAGCTTTTCAGAAGTCTTGAAGTAACATCTTGGAAAAAATGGCAGCATCAAAGCCTGTCTGTTTATATGCATACGCCTCCAACAAAGGCAAAGGGGGTATCTTCTTTTTAATAGATTAGTGAAGGGTTAAGCCTGTATTTCAGCTACTTGGTATTTGCTGTTTTTCCGTTATATTTCTATGGAATTTAGATTACTTTTTTCTACGCCTTATTTCCCATATAGATTGCTAAGCATCAGTAAATGAATTCCATGTATGTTACTATCTATGATTTGCATACAAGAGAACATTAACATTGAAGTTGCATGCATTTCTTAGTATTTGTTTACATTCTTTCTTTATAAGTGGTTTCATGCAGAAAAGCAGATAGTGCTGAGTATTGCAAAGCACAGATATTCTCAAGTTGCTCTCTCAAAACTTGAAAGTGTATTATGTAGTTTTTCCACCTGTTTTTTAATAGAATGATAGACAGTTGTCAGAGGCTTCAGTGTCAGACGTGAACAGATCTGAATCTTCCTCTGAGCACAGTGGAGAACAAGAACGCATCAAGGGCTTTGCTCACTATTAATACTTTTCAGAAAAGGATGTTTAGTCAAGATAGATGTTCATCTTGTTTTCTTTTTCAAGTTTTGAATAAAGTGTTCTCTGCTTAATTCTGAAGCAGTTTGCTGGCAGCATGATTAACAGTGGTTCATTGTACGACCGAGGAAAGCAGTATTGATTGCAAGTATAAAGGCGTCCTTACAGTTGCTTTCCGAATTGTTTAGTTTTCCTAAATTAAGTCATCTTTTAAAGAATTTTGCAACTGAAGGTCTTTTTTTTAATTTATCTATTGTTTTGGAAGTCTTCATGATTCTGATTCCAATTTTGGTTTTGAGATTGTCATATACATGACAGCTAGACAGTGCAATTGCTAAAGGTATTATTCAGAACACTATTATTATCAAGTTTGGGCACCTGGAGTTTGGTTTTGTATTTTTTTGGCAGATTACTCATATTTAGGAACTTCGGCTCTAATAGTTCAAATTTTTCACTTCACATTGGGATTGGTATTTCTTTTTTGTCTTTTTTTTGGCATTAAATATTTTAATGAGTAAGTGGGCAGCAAACTGATTGGTATTCCAAACTAAAAAAGTTACTTACTTGCTACTTCTGTTAGTCTGTCTTCTTAATTATTCACTCTGAAGGCCTCTATGTATAAAGGCATAACAGGTAAGTCAACTGTAAGTCAAGGGGAGGCCTTGCTTGGTTGTTATTTAGGTTTATTATTCAATTTCTACTCTTTTTTATGTAAAATAATAAAGAATTACTTGAGATGGAAAAAGAAAAAAGTAATGCTGTACTACAGAATTTGCCTTTTAATTAGACAAAGGAAATTTAAAAAAAATTAAAGAGATGGCTAATTTTATAACATGAAGGGAAGGTACTGGCTGCAGTGAGTGTTTTGTTTGTTTTTTTCCTTAAGCTACTTAGCTAGGGAAAAAATTTATGCAGATCATGATAGGAAAAGGGTCTCTGGAAAATAGATTTCTGTTCTACCATTTTTGATACCCGTTTTTCAAATTGTTCTCCCTGCTCGTGCCTGCAAGAAAAGCTGGAAAAGTTCAGGTCTAAATCTTGTTCGCAATGCTTTGTACAAATCACATAAGAGTTTCATCCAGAGTTAGTTTATTGAAGATTGCAGTGTCTGGGTCGCTAAAGCTGCTTGCATATCTGATTAATCAAAACAGAGTGCAGAGGGAGATCAGAAAAGGGAAAACTATTTAATGAAATGCCAGTTTAGAGATCAAATTTAATTAAAACTAGCAAAACAAAAGTAGTAGTTCCTATCTGAAAACTATTGCAGACAGCCACATCACAGAAGCCTACTAAAATAAATATCAGATTTTTGTCCCCAATTAAAATCTGAGTTTTTTTATAAGAGGATTATTTTTCATATTTTTGTTAAAATGGACCTCCACTCTTGCTGTGGTCACCAAACCAACGCTTGCTGCACCATTAGAGATGCTTGCAGTAGGACAGCAAGCCACAGAACTCTTCTGAGAATGCAGCGCTGTCCTGCTGGTGGCAAGGGCAACACCCCACCACCATTTACCTTCATTTTTAGTCATGTATAGAAAACTCCTTACCTTTTAAGCAATAAAGTGTTTTCCCCTTATTACTTTGACTCCCAACGAGGCCATGGTTATGTGATCACTTTCACCAGGAGGAAATCAAGTGCTGATGCTGGAAAATGAGATCCCTTCCTCCTACATCCTGGTCTGTCCCGCCAGCTCTCTTGTGTTGGCCATGCTCAGGTCTTCCCAACAAAAGTTAATGTGAAGTAGAGGGGGGTTGGGTTTTTTTTATTTGTGGTTTGTTTGGGTTTTTTTAATCCTCTATGTCAGATGTTAGGGCCTTTTTAAAAGACCATCTCATTCTGTCCTCTTCACTTTTGAAATCCTTGATAAATACAAGTTATTCAAGACTGATGGGCAGTTTTGAGGTGAAATTTATGTAGAACTGTTGTGTTTTGAAAAGTTCTCTTATAAAATAGCCAGACACACAAGAGTTTAAAACTAGAATGGCGTGGCATTTATTGATATTAATTTTCAAAGTTTTCATCAATGTGGAGCTCTCCAGAGAGCCAGCATGAAGCAATCAGTGACCATGGTGGGAGGCAATAATCCATGTACTGCCACCCTGCTGGCAAACAAGGTTGATCCCTGCCTTCGCTTCCCAATTTTTAATAGTTGAGGTGTTTATTTTGTATCATTTCATCTTCTTTTCTACTAGTGAATTAAGTAAATGTTTTTAGGACCACAGAATGTTTATTAGTGAATTGCCTTTGCTAATAGTAATCAGGTCGTGTGGGTATAGTGTCAGTTGGTAAGGTGAACATTTTGTCACAAATTAGGTAAATGTAAAAGAAACACATGATCTTATGTATGTTTGGTAAGAAACGATCTGCCAAGTTGAGCTCTAGGGATTGTATAATAACACATCAGAGAATAGTGCCTTCCACGTAGTGGTATGTTTATCAATCTGTTTCAGCGCATGAAAGATGCATCTCAGACTCTTCATTTAGTAAATGCATTTAGTGCATTTACTTACTGTGCAAAGCAACATAGTTACCAGAAAAGGCTCCTGTATAAGAGACCAGTATGTTGGTATAAGAGTTGAAGTATAAACAAAGACTAATACCAGTTGTCTTTGAGAGCATGAGGAGAAAGCAGGAGGACCGGAGGTGTATGTACAGTGTGAGCTGTATTGTTGTGCAGAAATGCTCATGCTGCCTTTTTGAGCTGCTTGCACCAATTCGGACCTGCAGACTGCTCAGGCCTGGCCAGGCAAAACCAAATGAGAAGTGCGGTTAGTTGGGTAGATGCAAGCAACTGGTAGAGCTCTGCTACTTCCAGCACCCAAACCAAAAGCTTTACATTGCGCTGCACAGCAATAGCTGGTCTGAAGCAAGTGCAGATGTTCCTGGTATGGCATTGCACTCCATGGACTGGCTGAGTGCATCCCTGCTGCCTGGGAGGTAGTTTCTCCCCTCTGCATTAAATACTTTAAAAAAATGAAAAATACAACTTCTCTATGAATATAAATGGATAACTTCCCCAGCTAAGCTTATTCTCACTGTGGAGCTTATTCTCACTGTGGTACTTAATCAGTTTCTGGGCAAGCATAGGAAGGGAAAGACTTTCAAATTGGCAAGCGTGGGGAAATCATTAAGTGGAATATTTTTTATGAACAATAAAGTGATACATGGCCAAATAGTTTTGGTTTTTTTTTCTCATTCACTA
>NW_008794446.1:5681166-5746606 GCF_000699145.1 Aptenodytes forsteri | reverse complement strand
CTTCCCCGACCTTCCCCGACCTTCCCCGACTTTTGCCTACTTTTAACCAGCACAAACTTAGTAAATGAATTAATGAAGTTAATTTTATTCCTAAAACTCAGTCAACAGTAATTTTAATGTTTGCCTTTACTTTTATTTCAATTTAACATCTTGACATAAAGATACTAATTCTGAACCTTACTCTGTAAGTATTCAAAATATCCAGCTATTTTACCAGTAACTTTTTTTAACAAGAATTTTTTATAAGTGAAGATTGTTTCAGTGTTCAATGGAAAGGGGAGATTAGTGCCAGAACAACAAAGTATTTACATGATCCTCTGCAGGGATTAATGTGTTCTCTGCACGAATTATTTCTCTTAATAATCATTATCATATTACGATCTCAGAATTAATTACAACTTTGAGTGGGAAATATTTTAGCTGCCTTTGATTCATTCTCCTATGTTGTTTGTTATGTTCTTTTCTTAGTAAGTTACATTTCTCATGAAGGAAAAGCAACTCCTTTGCACTCCCCGTTCCTGCATCTCTTTGTTTTTTCCCTCACTTTTAGTTGCAAATGTGAGTGGTGCAGTTGCTGTTTTGAACCCCACCCTTAGGGTTGCTAGGCAGAGGAACTTCATTGCGTAAGTAACCTGTTACTGAACAGGCTACTGCAGCCCTAACCAGCCATCTAACGAACAGCCAAGTGTTAAAGGAAATAACTTCTGCCGTTTACTGTTTGGAACCAGACTTTTTAAACAGGAAAAAACGAAGCGGTAAATTTGTTTTACAATAACAAAACAGCTAAAGAGAAAGAAATCTTTCCCAGCAGAAACTAGTATAAAACAAGAATATAAATGCCTGAAAATAACTGTCAAAATAGTAAATCCTGAAAATGGATGATAACATCATGCATTGCAAATGCTCGATTGCTTTTTTTCAGTTTTGAGGTTTAGGGATGTGGATTCAGTCTGGGTCCACCTCTGGCTTCTGGACTGATTAGTGAGTGACCTCAAATGAACTGCACAGATTTTGTGAGATAGTTTCTGGTTTGTTCTGTGCAATAAATATTTGACTCTAATAATTCAGATCTTGACATTCCATATCAAACTGATTTCTCCATCCCTGTTAAGTGGTAAAATATAAATCACCCAAAGCAGAAGCATGTGTGTAAATATTTGAAATAGGGTAGTAATGCTTTCTGACAAATAGTACTACAAATTTGGTTGGCAAAAGTTTGTGTGCATTTCAGCATGTTCTGGAGATTATTATCTGACCATCAGTTTTTATTAGCGCTGTCTTAAAGTTGATAAACACAGAAATATTAGGAGAGGATCATATGAAGCTGCATGTGGGAGAGAAGCAGAGAGCAGAGCCTGGAAGGGTGGTGAGATAGTGGATATGAATTTCAGGTGAGCAGGCAGGGTGCTGTGAAAACAAAACTAAGCAGGTACAAAACTGTACAGGCCTTAAAGGTGCAAAGTTAAGATACAGTGTTAGGAACAGGTTTGCAATAGCTGGTGACATTTCTGAGACTAAATTTTTCCCTGTCGTTAAACTTAAGGTCAGCTAAGAAGAGCTCTTTTGTTGGTTCTTTGGATTCTGGTCACTGTTGGCTTTAGGGTTTATCTGTAGGTAGATAAAATAGGCAGTTACTCGACCATTCGGCTGGTGGAAGCAGCCAGACAGCTCAGTAAGACCTACTTTGGTCCTGCCTTTCCTTTGCCTGTGGCTTTTCTTGAGTGGTGGTTCAAGGACTGCAAGGTGGCCAGGGAGCAGGTCTTTGCCTTCTGCTGCACAGACGGGCATAGGCTGCTTTCTGCTTTTCTCATTCGCCAAGGGGCCAGAAAGGACAAGGCAGCCCTGATAATCCCCTGGGTGGCTTTTCTCAGAAGCAGCCTGTACCACCCTTACCTCCCCCAGCGCCACGAGAGCATGCCTGCTTCTTCATCTCAGCCCTACCACTTCTCCCTCCTTCTTCCTCTCCACTCCGCACTGCAACTTCGCATCTGCTGTTGCAAAATTGTGAGCCAGCTTTGCGAAGCAGCTGCCGGTCTCACTGGGCTAAGGGCCTTTGCTTCTGGAAATTACACCATCTGGCCATACACCAGAATGCAGTATATGGAATTTATATTTAGATCACCTTGTATCTGGCATCTGGGCTTTATTTATCTGCGTGCTTGATGAGACGTGGTTTGAGCACTTTCTTCTGTGGATGATATTCTACGTAATGTATCTATTGTCAGTTCTCAGTTGCCACGGTAAAAGATGTTCCATAAAAATAGTTGTTCTTTCTGTAGAGCTGTCATTTCTATTGGTGGGAGCTGCACGTGAGATGCCATTTATTATTGGTGTCTGTTAGAATTATCAGACACAGAGAGGGCTGGTAAAGAACATTTTGCCCTTGTAATTAGACAGATCAGTTCTGACCATCTGCAAAGATGGGCTAATGCATGATGGGTCCAGCAGTACTGAGTATTCTGATATTAAGCTACGTTGTGCTATATATCTCAAGTTTCTATCACTAGGGCTGGGTTGTGGGGTGTGGGTTTGTTTGTTTGTTTTTTTTTTTTGCTTTTCACGTGTGCTTTTGTATAAAGGAATCTTTGTCATAGCTTAAGGACGAAAGAAATGACGCTCTTAAATGTACACAAAGTCATGCTGCAGGAAGGCCAACAGAGGGTGCTGGAGTGATGCAGGTCTTCACTAGTTTTTTTGTTTTCTGGAGAACAATGTGTATTTGACAAACCTTATTTTGGGATGACTTACTGTACAGCTGTGGAGTTACGGCATTGTTTGTGCGTTTAATGCCATAATTTTCATACTTTCAAATATTATTTTGTGTTATGAAGATTATTTCAGAAATGCCTGTTAAGCAATAATATTTACAAGAACAATGTGTACCTACTTAGGGCATTTATTAATTTTCTTTACCTCTAAAAAGAGATACAAATGAAAATCCTGCTTTTTCAGAAGAAAAAGTTGGGCAGAGTGAAAGTGCCAATGATCTCTGTGACTTATACATGTTGTATTGCACATATTTTGAGACTGATATAACAAAGCACTGATCTATGAAAGTCATGGTTTGGTGTGAATAATACTTATGTAGAAATAACATACTTACCAAGAAATGTCTCAAGGAGGATGAATAAAAAGTTAGACAGCATATGACAAATCATTGTGCAACACTTTGCAGTTAATCTAATTATATCCATACTGTACTTTATTTCAGGTTCCTCGTTTTTATCCTTGTTCAGGGTCTGGTTTCTACTCTGGTTGTGGAGGAGACTGTGCCCTTTATATACTGGACTGAAAAGGTGGTGTGTTTGCACATGGTTGTAACGTTTGACTGGAGACTGCTTGATTCAGCTTGCCCCTGTTCTTTGAAGTAAAGTATGTCCATGAAGTCAGTATTTACAGGGTTGCCCGAGAGTCTGTTATGGAAAGCACTCCCTTCCTCTCCTCCTGACCCTCCTCCTCCCCCCTAAGCGAAGGGTAAGGACTTCAGGCTACCAGACATTGGAAAGTGCAATTTATCGCATGGATATGCAAAACCAGGCGATGGCTTTTAAGATGCAGTCTCTCGTAGCTGCACAGATGTGATGTATGATGGACTAAATCCACTCCGTTGCATTGATGATGATACCCTGAAGTATTCCATGTTATTAGGATTTTCTTTGATGAGTTTAAAACTTGATAACCCATTTTTGTCCAAAAATCTTGTACGTCTCTGACAGCATCTTGCAGACATGAACGGACTTCTCAGTGGGAGATGAGGAACTAGCGTAGTTTCAGGAACCTGTCAGATCTTCCGTCTGTCACTTCTCATTTTCCAAAATCAAAAAGCATCTAAACAATAGGGCCTTATCTTGAAAATGCATCTGGAGTATAGCATACAAAAAGATACCCAAATTTGCAGAAAGTTTGAAGGAACAATCTGAGCCATGACTGCCCTGTCGATCTCAGTGACTTTTGACTCAGAAGCCACAGTTTGATAGTTCTCTTTAACGTTCAGGAAACCTGAACTCTTGCATAAACATGCAAGAAGAGAATTAGCCAGACTTACAGTAGTGCTTCTTAAAGTGTGGGCAGAACTACTATTGTGTTTTTATGGAAAACAGCTGCAAAGGGCTATCCAGAAGGAAAAAGGCATTGAAGAGAGAGAAATAAAAATGTATAAGCCCTTTAATAATACATGGTGAAGTGGTGAGGGTGGTTCCAGTTCTTAAGGGAAGGGTGGTGAGAGGAGACAGGGTTGTAAAACACCACTTTATGAGATAGCAGAAAACTGAGTATCATTTGCTAATATCAACTCAGTAGATCTTTTAATTAAGTGTCCTATCAAACATTTCATGGGGCTGAACAGGTCAAGTAACGTTGTTGGAGTTGGACTGTCCTGTTTGCTGCCGTGGGTCTGGAGTATTCAGATTGAGATACGGTGTTCAAGAGGCTGCTCTGACAGCACTGTGGTTGTCCAGATGGGGTGTGACTCTGTCCTTGGAGGAATTCAGTGCTTTGGTTGGACAAGGCCCTGAGCAACTGCATCTCATATTCAAGTTAGCAAACAAGGTGTCTTACTCATGCCACAGATCTATGTAGCATTCATCACTCCCCAAGCTCACAGAGAACATTCAAACTGTCCTCATAGTAAAAAAATTCAAGTTGGATTTGATAATCCAGCATTATGGGCCTCTGGGCATATCCATCATGGGACAGCGCTCTCCCTCCAAAGTGCGGTACCCACATCTGCTGCCAGTGGTTTTGAACACAGATACGGTGCGGGTGGAAGTCTTGGCTTCAGAGCCTTTGTGCATGTTGGGATCTGCTCAAAACTCTCAGCTTCCTTTCCATCACCACCTTTTGAAACGGCATTAAAACCTAGGATGCACTGACAGTAACATGGCATCATATGATGAGCGTGTTGCTCAGAGGACGAGCACCAGACACAACTTCATGCTCCTTTGGTACCATGACCGGGGAATCCAGGGCATAAATCTGATGTGCAGTAAGAACAGTCCTGCAGTCCAAAAGCCATCTCTGTGTCAGGATTTTTGGGAGCTGAGAAGATTTCAGCCAGTCTAGGTGAGGAAATGTTGCAACGCTAGCTTTGTGCTGCTTCCATATAGCATAAGAGCAAAGGTACATAGCCTGTCTCAAAGAATGGTTATGGGTGAATAACTTTTGTTTCTGAGCCTGCAGCTGTTATTAGACTGAATTAAAAAATTGGCTGCCAGATGCCTGTAGGTGCACCAAATAGAAATATAATGTTTCGTGTTCTAATAGGAACCTTGCAGTTATACCCGAGTAGTAAAAGTAGATTCCTACTCTCAGCATTTTTATTTTCCAGAGCCACCACTTTGTTTACTTCTGCTTAAGGAATTACAGCACAACTCAGTTTCCGCTGAGTTGCTTATAGTTTCTGACCAGAAATCTACAAAAAAACCCCATCTAGTTCATATTGTCAGTGTAAAGACAAGTTGTAATTTAAAAAATTTACAACATTTGTATATAAAATTTTCCCACTTGTTTTATGTCTCTATCCAAGAACATGAATTCCTGGTAAGAAAGTATGCAATAATTCTTTTAACAGCATCTATTATGAAATGTTTGGTAGATAAATACAATTTTTAAGGTCATGTTTTAAGACTGGAATTTTGTTTAATCTTTTGTTTAATCCGGGAGCAGCAATATATCGTGTTGTCCAGGTGACTGAAGGTTAAGATGACTGTTATTTTCCCTAGGTAGTTGTGATGGCTCACAATGCAAAACAGTGATCTCCAGGAAGCAAGCAAGATAGCGTCCAGACTGCTTGCAGTTAACCCATCTCTGCCTGAACTAGAAAACTATTTATGAAAATTACATTGCAAAATAAAAGCATTAAGAGAGCTCACTACTGGAAACTGTCGCTTCAGGGAAAGGTAAGACTTTGCATTGATTATCTAGTCATTACGGATTTACATGAGATTTTTCTGTTAGAATGATAGTGAGTTTTATGTACAATTGCATTTTGTTATTGAATAAAGGTGGCAATTATCCTTTTTTTAGTAAATAGTTAAAAGTCTTTTGCATAGGTGAAAAATATAAAACATGCATATTGGGATTTGGAAGCTCATGTATATGTAGTTCTTACTGAAAAGGATTGTGTGCATGAATTTAAATATTTGGCAATGACAGGTTTGGTTTCTTATGGCCTCACTTTAAATATGAATTACAAAGCTATATTAAGACCATCACATGTGGCATGAGATTGTGCACATACTTTACTACTACTCTTTGTCTTAATGTTAGTGAAAGCTGGCAAACCATTACCAGGAGCTGAAGAAACTTGCAGGTTTTAACTAACCTGATAAAGTGCAAGTGTTTAGTTAAAGCCTTCCTGGGACTGACATTCCTTACAGAAAACAGTTGGCTATATTTGGTTTTGTAAATGCTGATACATGTTTGAAAACAGATGAATAAGCATTTTGTATGTGTACTAAATAAGTATCTGAAATAGCTGCAATTGCTACCGTGCATTTATATCTCAAGGAACCAGGGGAAAAATAGAGAGCAACATGAGAAGAAATTCATCAGTGTCCTTCTCTTGAACAAAACAAAACCTTTTTTTCCTACTAAAAAAGGTTGGATGGGTTTTAATCTATCATTATTAAGCTGTAGTTAGTCCTTCTGTCATATAAAAATAAGATTGCTTGGAGTTAATTAATTTTGCCCTGTAATTGGCTGTAAGTCACAGCAAATTATATTGTTAGCAGTATTTCTCCTGGAGTACTGGCTTCCATAGTGCTCCCAGTTCTACTGCACTGAACAGTGAAATATTTTCTTTTGCTTTTAAAGAGCAGTACTATAAAGGTTCTTGACAGGGCCACAGGCTTTTCAATCTGAGTAGTTATTTTTATGTTCTTTGTTGATTGCTTAAATACAGATTTGTCTGTTTCAGCTTTTCTAGATTTTTGGATGATGGTTCTCAGTACATTGGGACAATTATTGTAATAACATTTATTATTCAGTGCCTATTTTATTTTGATGTAGTCTTTTTTTATCCCAGACAGTGCAGATCAACACAAGTAGAAGGATGTATTTAAGCTGTAGAGCACAGAGATCTGTAAACGTGTGATTCTAGACCTGTATGAAGATGGTGATTTTCATTGCCGAGAGATAAGCTGTTCGGTGCTGCAGGACTGTGTATGTGCATGCTGACATGAAAAGGGCTCCATATGGCTGTGTTTGTAAGTTCAGTTTGACTTGTGGTAGGGCTCTAGGACACATCTCTGCAGCAGCATGTGCAATTTCAACCTGGTGTACCATTGGAACATGCTGAAATTCCCGTGTTAGTCACTGAAGGGTGCAAGGGAAACGTCTAACCTGTATAAAATAATGCAGCCACAGGAGTCTAGAGCACGGTCACTAGTGCTCTAGACACAAGATTGAGCACGTATCGTTGTGCCACGTGAGCCAGGAGGGAATGTGTGATGACTGGTCTGGAAAAGTACAACTATATGTAATTACAGGCTCCAAGCTGGGAAATGAGAGCGCCGTTTCCTAGACTACCTTGCGACTGTAATTCTAGGACCTCCTATGTCCCGGTTAAGCAAACTCAGAAAATACTAGATTTGACCACTTCTGGACTAGTTTACCTGTTTTACTGTGCCTTGAAACAACTGATTATCTAATGCTTCTCCTTCACAAAGCAGTTTAAGAAGATAAAACCTCTCAGCAGTTAAGCTAATGGCTTCTGAGTGAAAACGGTATCTCATGGCAGCAGGCTTCCCACTCCAATGAATACAAATTTGGCATATTAGCAGGTGTCTTGTAAATGTCCTTGAACTCAGAGTTGGAATTACATGAATATGCAAACATATTCATGGGCTTTTATTTTCTAAAAGGGAGATGAGACCAACTGACATGATGTGCTCTTGTGAAATCTCTTGTCTTTTACAGTTTAGAAAAAAATCCCAGGGCATGGAGGGAATTATTTAGTTCCATTTAACTAGAACAGTGTTGTTTTTTAATTACACTGGTGGCATATCAGAAAAATTAGCAGTACTAAAGTCTGATGAATGTGGGACCTATTATCTTTCCATAGGTTCTCTCAGGTTTTGGAGGATGATGTTGCTGGCATCAGCGAGAGAATGCTAGGGGAGATCGTATCTGTTGCTACTCATAAACATAACTGCCTTATTTCCTCTTATTTATTTTAATGCTGCACTATAAATGTATGCTCTTTGATTTATTTGATCTGATGATATTTTAATAGTATATTTGTCCAGTTCTAAATCAAACTCGATCAGTTCTGTGCCTTTGGCTTTTGGAAGTAATGAATGAAAACTGTCTATTTAGACCCACCAAGGCATGTGACAAGCTATCTGGCAGTAATCTAGGAATGCAATTAAACTTGTTTAATTATGCACTTTGTTTGCTAGGTTAGAGTTTTAAAATTTTGCAAGGTGGAGGTCTCACAGGACATAAAAACTCAACCATTTTATTTTGTTTTAGTGCTTTGACTTAATTTTTCAAAGTTTGAGAAATTCCATTATTTCTTCACTCAGTTAATTGTGAAGCCTGTGTTACCTATGAAGGTCCTAATTTTTACTTAAGTTCTGATAGCAAGCATTGGTTTATCGAGTGTCAAAGAAAAGTGCAGGTCCCAGCAGCTATAGGTTCAGGAAGTTGTTCTCCATTTCGATCTCGCTTTTTGGGGAGACTTAAGCCTGGCTAAACTATGCACATATATGCATGGATTGTAGTGCTTCACAAGCTGATGGATGAGATATTTAAACAGATTGGACTGATACAGGGGAATAAATGAGAGCTAGGTGTCCAAGAATTGAGGTGGAGCATGAATAGACCAGTAGTTTAAAAAATAAAACAAGGGGAAAAAAAAAACAGAAAAGGAAGAACTAAAAATAGATTTGTTTTGTTATTTTTAGGGATTCTTGCTGGTTGCATAAAAATCACTGAACTTAAAAGGTCAGACTACCAATGCTCAGTACCTTTCAGACATTCATTTTAATCTAATGCAGAGATCCAAATGAAGACTGACACTTGGAATTTGGGGGAGGCAATATCATTTTTTCCTAATTAAAAATATCAGTGTTCTAGCTTGAAATCTGTTCTGGGAAACAGATCAGCATCATTCCTGATGTTGTAGCCAACAGTATTGATATTGACTTGAATAAGGTAATAACGTTTTAGGGCTGATAAGCATCATTTAATATTGCCTAAGAGTGGTTTTTGATTTTCTTTTCATGTTAAGGTACTGTAATAGTTCATGAAAGGATTTTGTCAATATTAATCCCAGAAGGGTTCTTCAGAATCTTTATAGCTATAAGATGTGTGAGTGTCTAAATAATTTGGTTTTTGCTTGTACCTTTTTACTTCCTTAAAAAGGGGGGGGGGGAGCGGGAAATAAAAAGTGGGAGACCTGCATCTGGTATTAAGGAAAATATTTTTTGTTTAGGAGTGTGCATAGCATGAAAGATACCACAAAATAGGCAGCAATTCTTACTGAAACAGCAAATACTTTAAAAAAAAAAAAATCACAAGATGAACAACAAAATCACAGAAAGTATGCCGTTATTTCCAAAGTAAATATTTTACCAAATAGGTTTTTGATACAAGGAACAAGATGTACAAGGAACAGGATGTGATACATATCCAGTACAACACTTTAAACACATTTTAAACTTCCTGGCTTTTCCCTTGCTTATATTTAGATAAAGCTTACATGGTTCCACTCAATGCTATTTTGCTTTGATTAAAACAGATAACATTTTCCCCATGTACGTGGCTGATTTGAGGGCTTTTTTAAGTAGAAGCAATTTTTTCTTGTACGTGTTCCTCCATATAGTAGAATAAGGGAAAGGCTTTCATTCTCCATTCCCCCTATAGAGAAATGAGCTAAACAGTCCAAAGATACAGCTATACTACTACTTTTTCTTTCAGTGCTGATGTGCTATTTTGGGATATGTGCTGACCTACTTTCTATGTTTCCAGAAAGAAAGCTGAAAAAATTTAGCTCAGGTTGCAGAAAGATTTGGATTTATTTTTCAGTGGATTTTTGTACATCCTTTCACATAGATATGCACACACACACACATTGGTTAATGTGGGGGTTGATGTACAGTAGCAAATCAAGATTGTCAATTTTGGTACAATTTCAACAATAATAGCAGCAGAGATCTGCTGCTAGACACCTGCCTTCAGAGGATTTGAAAGGAAGATGTTTCCAGTCTAGTGGATTCAGAGTTATTCAGAGTTACATGGTAAGATAGAAAGCTTTCAGTTCCCAATTTTGAATAAATTTGATACCTTAGTAGAAACATCCAAAATTGCTGTAAGAATCTCGTTATTATATTTTTTTCCAGTTTCTTCAGCATTGTCTTAGAGACTGGAAGATAAAACCCCTTTGAATCATGTACTTTGACTCCGTGCATCTCTTTATTCAGCACTCTGACCGTCAAAGAATGTTCAGCCCATTAGTTTGCCATTCCCAATTAAAATAACGATACATAGAGCTTGGGAATTGTATGAACAAATTATGAGAGAACAAATAATGAGAGATGAAGACCTGCTCCTGCCCTCTGCTTAGGGCAGAAAAAATTCATCAGCCCCGGCAACACTGTGCTCACGTGTGGGCTCTTCCCAGTAGACAGCTCTGCTGGTGGAAGAAATCCTTTTTAGTTTATTGTGCTTCACTCACGATGACTGTAGTGCAAAAGGTCTTGGTGTGACATTACTCTCATCTAACCCATATGAGTATACAAAGGTTAAGCATCTGTAAGTCTAGGTAAAAGTCTGCAGTTAAGGGGAGAAGACAATTTTCCCTATCCTCAGTTAGGGGAGCTTAATTTTGCCTTGCAGAGGTACATCTCTCTCTCTCTCTCTGTGTTAACTATAGATAGAGTTTAGACTTTGGCAACTTAATCTTTGATGTCTGCAGCTAGGTGAGAGAAATCCAGTCCCTTTTCTTTGTGTATACCACGGCTAGAGTAGGGAGTTTTGTTGATTTATCAGTACTGATGTAGTTCTGCTGGAAAAGGCTGGACAGTGTAAATGAGGCCACAAAATACCATGAATGGCCTGAATCTTCCTATGACTGACAGACGGCTTCTTACTTCTCTGGAAAGTGATATGACCTACTTAAGCTAACCTGTGGATATGTTATATGTCTATTTTTCTAAGGCATTTGATTTGATACTTCTCTTTTTTAAATTTACATTGTATAACATAAAGACTATATACAGTACTTTTAAAAAATCTGGCTCTCAAATCTTCATTTATAGTTGATAATTGAGGTTTTAGCTCTGTTTGAGAGTTATGTTAAGAATCGTATAGATTCAAACCTTTTTAGTAGTTTTTTTTAAGCATTTGGATGATGTAAAATTATCACTTACTAAGTATCCTCTGCAGTCCTACTACTTTCCAGGGTGTCCAAAATTGGTGGGATATTAGTAAATAACGAAGCTGAATCAGTATTATAGCATGATAGTCATATGCAAATTGCCTGGTTAAGTGCTCATGGTACAACAAAACATGTTTTTAGTGCTGCTACATGGAAGGTAATAGGAGCACAGATTGTAGGGTTACAAATACAAAACTCTTCAGGGTAGTAACTTGAAGTAAAGCCAAGGGGCAATTTAAGAAGCTTGTTCAGCTTGGCTGTCAGTGTGATGCTAAAATACTGTGGTACTAAAATACTGTATCCAGTTCCTTGATATTTCCACTTAACAATGAGGTATAAATAAAGGAGAGAGTTCAAAAAAGAGGCCTGTGGAATTTTTCAAGGTCTGCAGGGGAAAAAAACAACAAAACTTTTATACTGTGAGGCCTCAAGAGTTCAGTCATGTAAATTTATAGAACAGAAATTTGCAAGATGAATTGAACATCATCTACAAATTCTTGCCTTTTAAAAAGAAGTCTCAAAGCAAGGAATTTCTCAGCTTTATAAATAAAGGTGCCTGGAAGTTGAAGCAGAACTAGCTCCATCCAAACCCAAATTTTCTCACAAGAAGGAAATACTAACATTGAAATAGATAAGTTGTAGCATCTCCTACCAAAGAAGGAGGAATATTCCTATCATTGTGGAACAGGCACTCCCAAAAGCTAACTTTAACCTTGCCACTATTCAGTATAGTTAGTGGAGAGGCAGAGGTTATCCCCAGCCCTGAATCAATGGCTCTGTCAATTGGCTGTAAAAGAGGTACAGGAGACCAGGCTCCCAGGCTGAAATTAGGCTTTGTGGTTTAATTCCTATGAGTCTCCAATACTTTCCAAAAGCCTATCTTTAGTCAGCAGGAAAAACTCTGCAGCCTGTATATAGTTGGTCCAGATGACCCTCACTTACACTTATCTCTTTTTTTTTTATGTTCCTGTGCTGTATTCTTTTCCATGCAAGCAGATGTGTCCTGCTTGTTATACTTAAGAAACATATCTGGGAATCTCATTTCTGTTGAAATGTGATCTGAACTTCAGCCATTTCTCCATGTGCTTCCAATCTGTGTAGGAACCAAGGGGATCTCAGGTTATTTAGGTCCACTTGAGACCCCCTATTAGTTTCCACGCTCCCCAAAAATACTTATTACATTTGCACACTCTGCTGAAAGAGCTGTTTCCCCAATACTCTGCTGTTTGGAGTCAAGACTTGGAAAGATAGCCCCAAATAACTTTCTCCACCTAAGAAAGATAGAAATTATATGACCAGCGGTGTAAAGTGCCATAAGTATATCTGATCCTTGCTATCGTACTTTTTCACTTCCGTAGCTGAAAGTTGTTCTCAGATGCAGAGTCGCTTTATCAGCTAAATTTATAGCGCTAACATGACAGTAGTGCTTAACTACAAAAAATGTAAGGATAATGATTCCTAATGCAAATTGATTGAAGGACTTATCTTACTGATATATGTCTTCCTAAAAATAATTCGTTTCTATAGTATTACCACTTTTTCTTGGATGTTTGCATAATTACGGAAGTGTTCAGGAATGTATTTTTCATCTTTGCCTGTCCTAGAGGCTGGTAACAACTTGACTTCCCAGAGATAAGCCAGATCATGGTATTCTGTGCTATCACAGGCATTAGTTCTTCAAAATCCTCTTGAAACTAATCTGAAGTGTCAGGAAATTACAGTTTATCCAAGCTATGTGAGCATACTGCAACAGAGCTGTACAGTCTGAGTATCTTTGAATCTAGATTAATTTCAGGATTATCATCCTGAGTCATAAAAGCCATAAATGGCCTACAGTCCAGCTGAAAAACTTATTGCTCCTCAATATTTTGCCAGTCATCTTAATTTGGGGGTTATAAAGCCTGGATCTGAACTTGCAAGAAGCAGGAGGACGATCGTGTTCATGCACCTCCCTGGACTGTGGAATGAGTTACTGGAAGTGTTCAGTGGGAGTCTCGCTGTGTTTTGGGAGCGTTGCAGGATTTATCTCCCTTGGCAAGCTTTTTTCTCTCTGATTAAGCTCTTAATTGACTTTGTGTAAAGTAAATTCCCCAGTTCTGAAGCTCTGTATAGAGATAACAATAGAAGACAGTAAGGAATGGAAGGGTGTTTCCTTTTCTTGAGAGAGGTGATACACGTGTTGATTAATGTTAGCAGTTAGTGGGCAAACAGGCATTTTAAAATGCGTACTTGCTACACCGAGTGTCTGACTTAAACTAGGTTATTGCACAGTTTCATTTAACACTAACACTATGTTCTTCTCAGTTGTTTTCATATGTGTTACTAGTCAGAATAAGGTGGCGTTGTCTTTAAAATTTACCAGTTGCACAGCTGACACTCAGAAAAGTAACTCTCCTTTTCTGTTCTGTTGTTGCAAGAGTGATCTTTAT
Organism: Aptenodytes forsteri; assembly: GCF_000699145.1. Classification (NCBI taxonomy): domain Eukaryota; kingdom Metazoa; phylum Chordata; class Aves; order Sphenisciformes; family Spheniscidae; genus Aptenodytes; species Aptenodytes forsteri. The sequence continues at coordinate 5,732,797 of NW_008794446.1, read as the reverse complement.
TTCTTATTTTCATTGTGTACAATAGTGTGTGTTTGTATATATATATGGTGTTTATCTGGTGAGCCTTGGGCCACCGCAGCTGTGTGCAGGGACACACTTTCAGCAACACAATCCCTAAAGGGAGCATCTGTTAAACACATGATCTCTTTTGTCATTTTGCCTGTATTACAGCGCTTGCAAACGGGATGCAACTACTCTCTTCTGCTAATACTGTTTTGAATGCATCTACTGTCATTCTTGCAAATTAACTATTGTCGAATTAGTCTAAATTGTAGTTCTCAGGCCATTACATAGTCGCAAAGAATCTCATCCAAATTTTTATGTTTTTCTAATTTGTTCTTGTTCTGCTTGTGTTAATAATAGCTGTGACCACTGAGGGTCCTAATCTGAATAATCATAGGAAAACTGGATAATCAGTATACATCTGTACAGTTGTATTAGCCACATTAAAAATATATATAAATATATATCTATATAAAAAATGCACAGGCACACTCCCTTAAATCTAACATTGGTATGCAGGCTATAGAAATTGTGTCGGGTTTGTAGCAGTGCAATACAGCATGATGTTTTTCCAGTCCTGTCCAGGAACAATGTTTCAGGCATGATTTGGATGCCATCTTGTCATGCAGCTGGTGCTTTAAAAAGTCAGAGGAAAATAATGAGTAAAATTGGGTGCTTTTAATGACATTGCTTAAAAAGGTGCTGCTTTTTAATTAGTTAGGTTGTCATACATCTTCAGGAAACGACGTGGAGGAAAGAGAACAATATATCTCTGACTTCAAGTAAGTCTGTACAGGGAATCTTATTCTTCCTTTTATGTTTTGTGGTTTTTTTTCCCTTTTTCAGTCTTTAAGCATTTGGAATTTTTCACTTACCTTAAAGCTTGCTTTAGGGGTCAGCCACTGCTTGTGCTTGCCAAGCAGTGCTTACTGTTGCTCCTGGCAGCACTGTGTGTCGGTTACTTGCCATTGGCCACTGCTTCCTGTGGTTTGGAGACCCTGAGTTTCCTCATGTCCTTTCCTTTTCCCTATTTTTTACACATGTAACGGCTGTCATCTTTATCTCGGAGTATGGAAAAAAAGAAAGAAAATGTAGATTTAATACTCAGGTAGCTGTTCCTTTCCTTGCTTTCTGTCGTTCTTCCCATGACAATGTAAGAGGAGCTCCAGACTGCTTCTAAATCCACATTTATGAACTTGTGTAGAGAAACTTTGCTTCAGCCCCTCTCATTTTACCCAGGCAATGCTTTGCTTACTGCAGATGAGAGGGGTGGAGAGGGGCGCAGAGAGAGAGAGAGAGAGAGAGAGGTTTTATTTGCAGCATGGAATTCAAATTTGGGAGCACTGGCAAAGCATGAGTAACCAGTTCATCTAATTCAGGTGCAGTTGGTAAGAGAGGTGACAGAACTCTGTTGTAAGTCTGTACACAGAAAAATGCTTATTTTATGAAAGAAGTATCCTACTGTATTGCAGTGTTAGATGCAATAAGTGGATCTTATTAATAGTGTTCAAATGCAAAAAAAGTATTTATAATAAAACTACAGAAGTTTAATATTGTACAATTAAACACGTACAAATCGGGTGTGGGCTATTTGTATCTGTACCTGGAGGTTTTAAAGATAATTTACACATCCGTGCTTTACGATGCTGTGGCAATGTCATGTTGGTTCTTGTATACCGCTGACTTCTGTAGCAGGGCGTCTGAGCTGAAACTCATGTCCTCGGGGTTGTGCCTCAATCAGGCATTCAAAGTAGCTGGTAAGGATGTGTTCTTGGTGTTTCTAGAGCTCTGGCCTCAGGTGGAAAACCTTCCTTTTCCTATTGATTGGTCTCGCACTTGGGACAGTTTTATAAGTAGTTCTGTGGAAGCTGACGTACAGCCCAGTATATAGAGAGCAAATTGAGTATTTCCCTAATACTAGAGAGAGAATAAAATTAAGTTAAAGTGTATATAAATCTGTATGTTACACTTCTCATGAAAGGGGTTGCGCTGAAAGCATGCCAGACAAATAACTTTAAACCTATTTCTGTGTGCCAAACATCAAGAATACGCATGTGGTTCTGACTCCGCTGCGAGTCTGACAGCTAGGAAGGAGGATGGTTTGCTGACTGATGGAGACGGAATGCATTTGTCATCTTAGACGAAAATTTAAGATGCTTTTGTAAAGACTGCTTTTGTCTCTGAGGAAAACTGAAGGATAGGCGCACACCTTGCAGTTTGTGTGCTCCTTTGGCCAATACTGTTGGTTTAATAGATACCTTTATGATTGCTAGATGAAACGGAGAGCACTAATTTAGAGAATCAGTTGAATAAAACTAGGTTATGTTTCTGTCACTGTTAGGGGTCCATCTACATTTATTGTATTGTTACTAAAACTGTGGAATTATCATAGCTAAATGCTGCTTTCCTATTCAGGGCACCACACCATGGGTGAAAGTGAAATGGGCTTTTGGGGAGAATATGGAGAAGCTGGAAAGCTACAGGCTCAGCATATAATCAAGCATCCTCTGAGCTGATCCTGAACAATAAAAATTTCTGTGCTCCAATTCCTTCAGTAGTAGTTATGAATACACTTATTTCTGAAAACTAACAGTATGATTTGTGCATCTGAATTTCGGTGTGGCCTGAGTACACATATGAGATCCATCTGTCTGGGGACTCAGGCAAAATATAGATACTTTACATATTTGTCTTGAATGGAAAACAAAGATAAAAGCTACACCTGGCTGCTCAGACCACTGCACTTCTGAAAATGAGCAGGTGTCAGTGTTAAGGATATAGGGAACAGTTTGCCCCAACATGAGGATGAGGGTACAGATGAAGCTTAGACCAGTAGGAGCCTGGGAAGTAGTGCTTTCTGCTGTTCTGGAACCCAGTCCCACTAGAGCCAACACAGTTCTCCCCTATTTATTTTTTTTTTTAATCCCAAAAGCACAAATATTTTGAGAGCAAGTACAGCTCCTGGCCGGATGACATGTCGGATCATGACGGCCTTGATTCAGAGCTGAAGTGGTGCTGGAGAGAACGCAGTATGGATTCCTAAGATTTGGGCAGATTTCACTCAGATCCAAACTGAAGTGGAAGTCAAATGGTCTGAATCTCACCCTTAATTAGTAGTAGATGATACAAAATGTGTATCATTATGTGGATGTAGAAGTAGTATCTAGATGCAGAACAGGAAACAGCTATTAAAGAGCTAACTACCGTTACTGGATTCAAATGCTGGTGATAGTTGTTACCTTCTTTTTATGTGTGTGTGCAGTGACATAATACTTACCATGTACTAGCCCAGAGATTTTAGATCACATCCTTCCATCAGGTTGTAACACACAGCCTGTTAAGACCTAACGCATGGATATTCAGGGAGGATGTGATGGAATTTAAGTGACCGTGCATTAAGTAGAGTCTGACATTATAGGAAGATGTGGCAGGTGGGAAAAGATGAGAAATGAAATCTTCACGAGGGCTCAGGAGGACTGCATAGCAGAATTTTCTCTCCTCCCTTTTTCAGTCTGGTACTTATTTCAAAGTGTTCTCTGATACAGTGTTCCTGTATTTGTTTTCTTGCAGTGTAGGAAAGACATGTGAAACTGGTTTAGGTCTGTCCCATTACATTGCATACGACAGTTTACTGAAGGGTGAGATAAGTTTTGGCCGCCTTTCTTGTTTCCTCTTCATTAACAGAATTTCATGTAACACAAGCAATCCAGAGTCTTGGGCAAGGGACTATTTCTGCCACAGGGCAGCCCCATCTGTGCTAACAAAATTCAGTTTATGTAAAATACTGAACACTCAGAAGTGGTTTTAAATAGAAAATCATCTCTGAAATCCGTAACCTTCATATTCATAGCTTGCTTGCAGTGTTCACTTTCTACACAGAACCCAATAGGAAAAACAGGGACATCTGCCATGTTTTATTCAGGACTCATACTACACCCTACTAAATAAAATTCCTGCGTAGCCTCTAGGTCTTTCTCTTAGCACTGTATCCAGAGCATAGGCCTAATGTCACAGATTGCAGTGGTATAATAGCAAGCATGATTTTGTAATTGCGAGTGTTACTGTCGTGTGGATTCCGGCAAGTTCCACCCTCAGCCTTTGATCTTTGTAAGATGCCCAGCCTCTGGGCTGCCACTCGGGCAAAGCCATGTGTCCTGACAGCTCTGAGGCTGTCTGTGAGGAGCCCCATCGGCTGGCTGGGCTCCTGTGCTGTGCCTCTTCACACTGTACCCTGCCAGAAAATGCCTGTTTCTAGGGTTTGTGCTGCTTTTCTGTTGGGGAAAGATCAGCTTTCAAGTCCTCGTGAAGATAAGGCTGCGACAGCTATCATGTAATGGGAACACCAGCGTGAAGTGAAATTACTACAAATGTATATTAGCATATGAATTGTTCTGCTTATGAAATGCTGTGACATGAGTCAGCTTCCTCTCTTAATATGGGAACCGCGCATTATGGATCAAACCGTAAGGGACTAATATTATCTTAGAACCAGATTACAGCTTTAACCATATATTTTGTTTGTTGTTAGCAAACAAGAATATGACTACAAATTAAAGGTGCTTATCTTCTTTCAGCTGAAAGACAATGCAGTTGAAACACTTGGCCAAATTTCCTGTCAATAAGCATCTATAAAAATCAGCATGCCAGCATAGAAAGCAACTCTGGAAAAGCTGTATTCTCTTCTTCATGTTTTATCTGTTTGTGTTTGAGGGAGGCAAGGAATTGTTTGGGCTGAAAGCTTATTCCTTTTTTCTGTGATTGTAATTCAATATTATCTATCGCAAATTAAAACTGTAAACATAGTGCATGATATGACTAGCATCTAGTACTCTGATTTAGCTTGCTCTAAGGTCAGGTGTAGCCTGGCAACTAAGTCCTAATTGCACTATTCTATGAGTCAAGCGTTTGCTACAAGGGTAGAAATTAATGTGAACCTAAAATGATCTCTCTGCTGTCTTTAAGAGTATGACTGTGACTGGTTATTTGTTGACCTTTTCCTCTTACACCCACTTCTGAAAAATGATGCTTGACTAAAGACAGGTTTTTTGGATGCTAAGGCTGTATCAAATCCAGGCTCTTTGCTTATAACAGCATTAGACTGGAAGAAATGGGTTAATTCAAGCAGAGAACATGTCAGATGTTCACATCCTATGGATTAAGACAACCAGGTTATTCCAGAAAATTAAACAAATAATTTTTGAGTAACAGTTGGAGGGTTTGAACAGCTGTATATTTTCCTCACTTTTTGTTTCCCCGTTTTCTCTTTTTGCATTGTTTAACTTTCCTATTTGAAATGCAAAACAAAAGAGATTAGAGACTTCATAGCACAGATCCGTTTGCAGATCAGTGACTGTTCTCCTATGTATAGGGGATGAGACATAGGTAGTAAGTGCTTATGGGAAAAAAAGAAAAAAAAGTTTTCTAAATGGGATGTACTGTTAAACAGTCTCCTCTGAGCAAGCAGGTACCCAAGAATACTCAATTTGGTTGTTATCAACTTGATTTCTTTAAACACTTCTGACACCTGTAGAACCCACGCAAAATGCAGTATGTAGCCTGAACATCGCCTTTATAACCTTAGTTTTACAAATATTTTAACTAGGGGTAACCTGGGACAGTCACTAAAAGAAACTATTCATATATCCCTGTCCTGGATGCTTACTCCTGTTTTTTTGTCCCTTGTGGCAGCATGGCTAAAAAAAAATAAATAAACAAAAGGTAACCTAGGTTTGTGCCATGGTTTGCTGTGCAGCCTCACAAAATGGGTGCTGATGCAACAAGGAGGGAGGCTCCATGGGCCACAGGTAAGAAGAAGGATGAGGCTTGATTGATTGATTGCGTTGTGCTGGTTTAAAATGTTAATAAAGCTCAAACTTTCCTTTCCTACCATTGCAATTCCTTCAACATACATGGCTAAAAAGCCTCATCCTCCCTTGGAGGTATTTACCTACCATTCTACTCTGGTATCTATAACATGGTGGGAAGGTCTATGAATCAATGTACACTGATATGGAAGTTACTTTACCAAACCAGACAGGAACTCATTGTGGTGGTGTTTTTTTTCTTCCATAATACAGATTTTCTGAGCCAGCCTGCACTGGCTGACACACTGAGAACACTTCTTAGGAAACCTTTTCTTCTTTCTACTGCTGATAAGCACAATTATTTCTTCAGCTGCAAATGAGAACGACAGCTCTAAGGCAGTCATAATAACACATGGCTTACTGCACATGAACTATAACAAGATTTGCTGCTGTATTATTAAACAAAAAGCTAATAATAATTCCTCCTGTGAGAAAACTTATTTTTCTGTCACCTGCACCATGCTAATTTTGTAGCCTCAAATCTGTATTTCTGCAGTACAGAGTATCGTCCAAACACAAATCGGTTATCAAACATCAGTTTCCTTTAGCTTTTATTTACCAAACTTTAATCTAAAGAAATAATAATAAAAACTGCAGACACTACAACTGGGTAGTCTGCTGGAGGCAAGGGGTATGAAGTTCTGATGTAGCCTTCGACCATAATGGATAAACGCAATGATTATTATACTGAGCTTTCAAAATTGTAAGAAAGTACTGAACTACACAGAACCTACCAGAGAGGCCTGAAGCCTTATAAACCTTTGCCAGTCTGAAAATGTAGCCAAATTATAATTCCCATGCTTTGTTTTTCATCATTTGAGCACTTTCATGATTCGGTTCTGTATGTAACACAATGATTGCTTTCTTGTAGTAATCTCTTCTGAAGGATCTTGTGTAAACCTTTGATGGGATAAATAAATAATTAGTCTTCTTTTATCTTCTATGCTCAAACAACTGTAATAGATTAATGACACTTTTTTTTTTTCCACAACCGTGTTGATTAGTCCTATTGTGTTGTAATCTTGGTGTTTTACTCAATTCTTAATTATCATTTTAATCACACTTTCGCATAAAAGGCTCAGTGAAGTGTAATTCCTTAAACTATGCTATATCCTTCTAAAAAAAAAAAAGGAAATATTTCATTCTCCAGTATCTATTGTAATTTTCAATGATTCATTTATTTTTGCAAAATACTTCAACCATTTGATTCTTGATTTCCTTATGTTCCTGGATGAAGTGTAATTCCTTAAACTATGCTATATCCTTCTAAAAAAAAAAAAGGAAATATTTCATTCTCCAGTCTCTATTGTAATTTTCAATGATTCATTTATTTTTGCAAAATACTTCAACCATTTGATTCTTGATTTCCTTATGGATTCCTGGATGTATATGATAGGAACCTTGTGATTAATTGCATGTAAGTTAACAAGTTTATTTCCACACATCATGCTTGCATTTTTTGTTGGTTTTTTTAATTCTGGTTTTATTTCCATTTATAAAGGTGCAAAGCTTCTGTCTCTAAGTAGAAAACAGGAGGTCTGAGAAGGATGTTGTCACTGCAACCTCGGTGGAGGAGAATCTAAAATTTTACCAGGAGTGCTCTTTTCCTTTCTTCCTGTGCTGAATCTTAAAATCTTTTTTGAATGCTTAGTGCATCTGCTTTATTTCTTTGGTCTTATAATTAATAATCAGCTCTTCCTCCCCCATTCCCAGTTTTGTTCTTTGTATTGCGCTGTAACTTACTCTGTGGTGGTCTCACTTGGGAGTAGACTGTCAAGTTTTTACACATATGTCTCAAAGGTGAGAAAATGACCAACAGGAGATACATAAACTAAAACACTAAAAGAGTTAGGCTAGTAAAATGGCACTTAGGCGCCTCACTCCAACAACTTTCAGACACCACCAGGACCCTCAGCTTCTGTTCTACTGCTGCATATGCCTTTTACCAGTTTTCAGAACAAGTATTTGCCTGTCTTTTTAAGCAAAGATTTAGAGATTTAGATTTTTAGGTCTGAATGAATTTTCAAAGTATGTGTTCTAGAGTGGATCCTACAAAAGGCAATTTAGTGATGAGATGTTTGGGGTTTTCCTCTGTCCTCTTCTGGATTTCCACCTGAAGGCCACTCAAGGGTAAACTGTTCTTAGATTCCTGTGTACCGCTGGTGGATCAGGGGCTTGTGTCCTTGACAGGTCTCCCCCCATCTGAAAGAGTGTGATCACTATCGCCCCTTTGAGTATCCCAGCGGCGATTTCTCCTGTTGGAAATGTTCCACTTGGCATGAATATTCATTGGGCTGGAGAAGGTAAGATTGTATAGAGCAGCAATTGTATCACTCAGCTAGAATATGGGACAGTCACTTTCAAGACGCTCTTCTAATGAATATTGAATTATTTATACGTGTTGGAGTAGTTTCAGCAGGAAAAGTTGAGAGCCGTTTCCAGAATATCCTGTAGCCTGGTGGTTAGGTCACTTACTGAAGATGTTGAAATTTTATTTAAAGCTTCTGTCAAATTTCAGTTTAAAGCTGTTCAAATGTCAGTTCCTGCATTTGGTATTTGTTATTTCTCCATCTTCACACACGGTTCAAATATATTTGTATTTGCTCAGATTTAAGCACTTTCTGTTGTTTTGAAAAGCTTTTGGTTCAGTTACTTTAGTTTAGTTGGACTATCAGGAATGGACTGAATATTTTTATGTTGGTTTAGTCAAAGCTGAAAAAGCAAGTGGATTTGGAAGAGAAGGGAAGCAAGGAAAGCTGCTCTGTTTATCAACTGGGAAAAAAGGAGGATGAGATCCACAGATTCTACAGATTTGAAGGACATGAAAGAAGTATTTTGGCCTCTAATGATGAAGACCAGTGCCCAGAGGAATTTTTAAAAAGTACCTGAGCAATTTAGACATACAATTCCCTTTGGTTATAACCTAATTCCCACTATCTAACCTATTTTGGAGTCCAGTGGGATTTTCAAAAGCTTATTTCTGCATATAAACAGAGCTCACGATCCTTTGAATAATCAGCAAGACCAGAAATAATCAGTTTGCTATCTACAGTTAGTGTTCACCTGGTTTAAATCACTTTGGTTTAAATAATCAGTTTGTTCTGAATGCAAGGTATGATTTCTGGGTCCAATGTATTTAAGACTGGATTCTTATGTTCATAATTTCAACTTCCAGCCAAATGCAATTTAATTTCCAGAGGAAGAAGAGAAAATCTAGCAGACTATTTGCATCCTTCTGCATCCTAACACGGTAAAATATTAAAAAAGCTACATGGATATATATTAAGATATATCATTTCCCTTCTTCCCTTCCAAAAGCATGTAGGTGAACAGTTTCTGTCTTGTCAGCAATAATGAAAGTTGTACTGAATTTCATACAAAAACTGTATTTGGAGCAGCCAACCTCTTGATTATTACACCAGCCATACAGTGTACCCTATCTTTAGGAAAGTAATGAAAGCATTCATGGTTTAAGTGTTTTAAATGATTTGGAGAAGTCAAGTTCTATCTTCAGGTGTTAATATCAGTTTGCCCTAGGTACCCATGGTTGAAACATTAGTTAGTCTCACTTTGAATTACCACTCTGCTTATTCACTTTGTCATATTAAAAGTTATTGTTATTTAACAGCAAAATGTATGTAGTTGGAAGATTTGTTAGTTTTAATTTACTAATTCATTTTGTCTCATTTATGATAGAATTCAAGTAAGAAAATTAGCAGGTTCATAGAAAATGTTAGGATTTGTCCTTTCTTCTTTCTGAACATTTGAGAAAGGAAGATCATATCCTTGGGAGGCTCAAAAGATTTCATTGGGATAACTAGAATAAAACAAGAAAAGTACCTTGGCTTTTAGTTAAATGGAGAATTTACAGGCTGTCTTTGGCATACACATATTTAAATGGCTTATTTTTATTAGTCAACAGTTACATAGAGAGAGAATCAGTCACACTGGCAGATCTTTGATTGACTCCAGTAGGAAATAACATTATTGCTTCTTGAGGAAAGAAACCCCAAACTGATAGTTATGACCATAAAAACCTTTGTGCTCTGGACTGTTTATCAGTCTTCAAAATGTAACATTGTCAAAGAACTTGACTAAAAACCCGAACACACTGTTCAGGTTGTACCTTTCCCCAGACAGGTCCCTAGGCTGGGGACTGGGTTGGTTTTTTGTTTTGGGTTTCTTTTTTTTCCCCTCTCTATTTTCTTTTTTTAAGGTGTAGCAACACTTGTTTAGCTTGCTAAGTTAGTGAACTGTTAATGAACTGATCTGAGAAATGCTGTTGGTATAATATAAACCATACTAGCCCTAGACAGTGCCTCATATTAAATTGTATTTTCCCCTTTGCACAGGTTGTGTTGCTGAGCTCAGGTTGTTGAACTTCCTAATTACCTCAAAACTTTCAAACGAATCATTTCAGCCTGTCTCCTCCCTGTGCTGTTTCACTGATGCAAGGAGGGGCGATGCAGTAACTCTACACCTGTTCCAGCACACGCCTATCAACTTGCTCAACTTCCCTAACAAGTGCAGAGTTGCGCATGAGAACATCTGAGATTGCTTGGGTCTGTAACCACTAGTCCAAATACTTCTGGATGTTCAGATTGGCTTTGTGCTGGGGTGGCTTTAACAGTTAGTGCTGTATAATGGCAGTTGATGACAGCAACTTGTACTCTAGGACTGAGAGTAAACTGAATTCCTATCAGACTCGTTATAAATCAACAAGACGGAGAAGCCTACCACCAGACATCCTGCTAGAAAATGATTTTAAAGGAAAGTTTCAAAGAAATATTAGGAATATAGAGCCTATACATCCAAGGCGCCCTAAGAAAAGACCTTCTATATTTTCAGGTAGGAAATGCTATATTAATAGTATGTTGGAGCAATATCTTTTAAACCTTTTTGGTAATATTTGAAGGATTCAGTAGCTGATTCCAGTCAGAATTTATTTGCTTTAAAACCTAAAACAGTCTTCACGGCTAGATTTAATCAAGTACCATTTATGTTAAATTATGTCAGCCATTAGAGTTAAAGTGATGGAACCAAAAAGAGAGACTTTCTTCATATTTTTTTATTTCATGCTGCTTGCTTGTGTGGATTTTTTTTTTTTAATAATTAGCATTTAAAGAAAGCCAGTTGTTTCTCTAGAGCTTTAAACTGCATTTTGCTTAATGCCACTTATAAGCAATGCAGTCAATAGCTGCAGTGTCAGTATCTCTCTTGCTGCTCTAATACTGTATCTCATTGCTTTTCTGGAGGAGAGTGCTTTGGGGATACCCAGACTTCTTCAGTCTAGCTGATTTTTTTTGTGTAGCCAGAAATTAACATCACTAAATAGTCAAATGCATGCTTTGAATTCCTGGCTTGCACTGGAGCCTGTAATGTCTGTAGTTAATAGTTCAGTTTAAATCTCTAGTTGTTAAGAAGTAGGAACAAGGTGTAAGAGTGGATTTCAGTTAAGCTAATGGCAAGTCTGGATAATTTTGTTTGTTTTTTTTAATTATTATTTGAAATATGCCTAAAAATAGGCAACAGATTAGCATGAGGACAAAGGATTTGCTGCAAAACAATCAGGTCATCTTTACTAGGAGGACTTAAAAGGTTTTAAAGGGGAAAAAATCAATACCAGCTTATCCCTATTGAAACTGAAGATGTGCTTCTGTGAGACAATCAGAGGAAATGAAATCCTTTATAGAAACAAAAATATACTGTTTTTTAAATTTAGGTATCAATTTCCAGATGAAAATGAGGATTTTTAAATTTCTAGGGGGAAATAGTACAATCATACAGATCTTTGAAGAACTATGAAGTATATAAAAAAGTGTTATTGATTATTTAAATATTAATATTATATTCCTTAATGACAGCTAAACTTGCATGGGTACCTTCTCATGAGCTGAAACACTGCTGAAGGAATGGGAATACAATGTTAAAAGATGACACAGGGCAGCACCATTTGTGTGGGATTTAGAGCCTCCATTGTACCTTTGTTAAGGTATTTGAAATATTTCAACACCTTAGGAAATAAAGCTTTTTTCCTCCTTCCTATTCTACTTCCCCAGCTTAAAAAAATGCAAAAAGCCTTATCGGATCTTAAGTCAGGTGACTCAGACATGCCCAAGGCTCCTGTGCTTCCCAGTGCCTGAACAGGCTCTTCCTGAGGTGATGTGGTCTGTTGGTGACTTTCAAAGCACATTATGTTGGGCAGGATAGACCCTCTGTATCTTACTCTTTCTCAGTTGCTGCTTTTTGTCTTCTAGCTACCTTTTCTGCTCCTTAATTACCTCTGTGTTTGTTTTTTTTTTTCCTCCTGTAACTTTTCACTTTTTTTTCCTGTACATCAACAGTTTTGTTAGAAAAAACATATTAAATAGCCTTGTGTTTGGTCTCCAATACCCATACTCTGTTGTGCCCACCCAGATTTCTCCTTTATCCTGTGATCTTTCTTTTTTTTTTTTTAAATACAATTCTTTCTCTCTGTTCCCTTTCCACCCTCCCAAATTACCACACTAGCAGTAATACTCCATCATTTGTGCTGTGTCAGGTATGACCACTTTAATGTAGTTTGTGTTGTCTGGAATGCTGCCATTATGCTTATGAAATCCACTGCAGCTGTGTTACTGTACACTCAAGGGCACTTAACTCAAAGGTAATGCAAATTGCTTGCTATAAGCAATTGATGGAGCATGATGGAAAGATGGGTGTAGTCTTTCATTTGGTAGGTCAGCAGTATACATGGGAGAAGCTTTACTTGATTTGCTTTTGAAAACAGGTTAACAAAGTAAGCTTGAAGTCCTCTAGACCATTGTCTTTTGTGTTGTAAATGTAGGTTAGAATGGAAACAGAGCTGTGTCATAGAATCATGGAATGGTTTGGGTTGGAAGGGACCTCTAAAGATCATCTAGTCCGACCCACCCTGCTGTGGGCTGGGACATCTTCCACTAGGTCAGGTTGCTCAAAGCCCCATCCAACCTGACCTTGAACACTTGAGAAAGATAGATAGATTGATAGATAGAGAGATAGATATTAAATATATTTAAAAAACATAATATATTTATATACTTGCTCTGCGGTCTTTTGGTTCACTGCTGAAGCCCTCTGAAGAATGTGGTAATTCATACTTCCTTGTTTCAGCCTAGTCATATTTTAATATAAATATTTTAAATCTGTATCATTTTGACTCTTCTACCTTCTTCTAATCCCCGTATCTCTGCTTAATCTTTTATATCACCATGAACCTGTCTTAGTTTTAGGACATGCTTGCAATTTAGTCTGAAGTCACGTACATCTTTTCTTTCCTTTTATTCTATCTTAAAGAGCTTAACTAATAAAACAGTGAGTAGTGACACATCAAGGCATCTAGGTGCAAGGATATAGGTCAGTTCATACATTGGGACTCTTGTTTCAGACTTCGTGCAGACTCAAGGAGGCATCTTGCATGCAATAGGCTTGTTCTACAATTTTTTCTTAACTGTGATAGCTAGAAGCTCACTCTTGAAAAATGAAAGCTGAAACCTGCAAGAGTGACATGTCTGTCTGTCCTGTCATCATGAAGTTAGTCATTCACGTATGCCTAGGCAGGACTATCCAAACAACAGTATCACTGGGTTATTGTGTTCATTCCCACATGGCAAGGGGAGAACAGAAACTATGACTGTGAGGAGAAACCATAGCATTGCCAAAGGGATACACTGCACAGAGATACCTTTTTCTTCTTTCAACAAAGCACTTCATTTCTTCCTGTTCTTTAAATTCAAAATGTTTAGAGCTGTTGCATACTTAAGGGCTTGGTTAATACCAACTGCCGATATCTAAATTTTTGTTTTTACTGTTTCATGGTTACGCTTCTTTTTTTTTTTTTCCACGACGACACAGACACAAATGATAATAATGAACATTATAGGGCCATTTATTGTCAATAGAGAGTTTCATCACCTTAATTAGTTGAGTTTGTACAGATCTCTGACATGCGCTCAGCTCAGCATACTATCATAGCCATGACTGAACCTTACCCTGGCAGGACCATACAAAAGTGAATGGTGTCTTGTCTTAACCTGAAGATAAACCTGTGACTTGTTAATGAGAAAAGAAAGAATTGTAAAAAGACAGTGGGCAACAAAGGGGCCTTAGGAGGCTATGTCTTTACAGAGGTACCTAGGAAAGGTAAATTGAACTAACTGAAGGGGCATAAAATTAAAATGGATTAGCTAAACTTCATTAAACGTCTATGCTGACTCATATTCAAAAGCACAACAGCCTGAAGAAAATTAGTCTGTATTTATTAATTTTAATCTAGGGAAGTGTAGGGTGAGTTTTTACTCTTACTTCTCTTTGGAAGAAGGCTGCTGATGTTGTTGTTTGAGTTTACTCTTTATACATGGCAAAGACGTGAGATTTTGGCTGGGATTGTTTATTTTCTGAAGAAAGCAGAATAAACAATACAGAAATTACAGAGGTCAAAATTCTAAAAAAAAATAAATAGTTAAGTTCTACTTGGAAGCCATTCGTATTGTGAGCTGGGGATGTTTGTTTAAGTACCATTGAAAATCCACTTCTAGTACTGTTACTAGTATCTTTTGGGCTTTTTTCTTCTCCTTCTTCATTTTCATATGTAGGTAGCCTGTATTATTGTTGAATAATGCTTGTTGACTGATGTGTCAGTTTTGAAGGACAGAAGGTGAGAAAAATACTTTGGATTTTCTGCCTCTCCCAGGACCAGGCACACCTCCATTTCATGGCCGTATGCTTGTGACTCAGGCGTTGTCTTCATAGCCAAAATAAGCTCTATGTATTCTGTGGGACAACACATTATCTCTACTTTTGTAAAAGCATCGTGGTGTTGCTGTGAGTTAATGTAATGAAGGTCAGTGGTTAACAGTACTTTATATAGCTACTTAGAGTAAGAATGTAGGTTGCTGGTCTGTGATTTTACAACAGAATAGCTAGTATTCTGTAACAAATTCACTGCTTTTTTTTTCAGTGAAAATATTGTCGCAGTTAGAAGTATTGAGGCACTCTCTCAAAGCATTTCTGGAGTTCAGACCAGCATACAGTCTAGCAAAGTCACTTTCTAAAATAAGTAAGTTGATTTGACACCATATTTGTATGTAAATTAAAATACTGAAAATAATAAAAGAAAGAAGGGTTTTATATATAAGAAAAACATTTAAAAGTTATTCAACAGTGATATAAATAAATTATTTAATTTTTCATGAGACATGGGAATAAAACAGCCGGTATATATGATTTTTTTTTTCTTTTGACTGGCTATGTTAATTGGGAGACACTTGCCAAAATCTAATTACTTTTAATAAGGATGCTTAAAATCATGGGTACAGTATGTGTCTTGATTCAAATGAGTTATAATGATCTGTGTTCAGTATTTTAATTTAGTAAAGATTTGAATATCCTACCTCCTCTCTGAATAAATTGTACTGCATGGTAATAACGTATGCTTGTAATCTGCATAGGATAATTGCTGTTCACTTATGGTACCCTTAGTGTCACCCTGCACATTGAAGTTTGGAAGAATGGCTTGTGTTGGTGCTGCATTTTACAAGTATCATCCACCGACAGTAGAAGGGAAAGCAAGACTGGTTTGTCCCAAAGTTCTTCTTTTCCCTTCCTGGCTTGAAAAAATTGGCTTGGTTTCCCCTTAATTCTGTTAGCAAGACCTTCTGCTGATTGAAAATGCGGGGGGGAGGGGGCTGTTGCATTTTTTTATTTGCTGTTCATATTGTAAACTGGCATTAATTCTGTATGTTACTGTGTTTTATTGAGTCTTATGTTAAGGTATGCCAATAGGCTATAAAATTGGTACATTGCTGATTGAGTGTGTGTCCACCCATTGATCTGGATGAGTGACCACTGCTTTATTAATAGAAATTATCAAATTGATAGTGTCTTGTTTTTCTCTCGTCCTTCTGTATTTTTATGCTCACTTAATATTTCTACATATTTTACTTAATATACTGTTCATCATTTTAGTTCTTGAATGGGTTTTTTTAAGTGTAATTTTCTTCAGAAAGAATGGGTCAGTGATTCAGAGGAAGGCTCTGGATTCTGCATTTTGAAGTCTGATGTAATATATGCATGTTGTCAAACTTGTTTTCTTCTTGGGTTCACTGGTATTTTATGGTCTGTGGAGATTGATTTCCTAATGTTCTTGTAGGCAGGTGATGAAGATGCTGCTTCTCCTTTAAGTTGTATTTGGGACATAAAGAAAGTGCTCTATGTCCATTGGAGAGTGACTTGAACGTGAAGATGAGGGAGAAGATAGGGAGGAAAGTGAGGTTAAGATAGGGAAGGCTCCTTCTGCTATTGTTGCTTGGATTTTTGTTTTCTGATTTGTTGTTTGTTTGTTTGTTTGTTTGTTTAAAAAAATGTTTAGTTGTCTCCTTGATTTAGATTGCCACCATCGCTTGTTATAGATGTTAAGACTCCACTTTAAAGCAAAGACTCCAGTGTTCAAGTGAACAAAACCCATTGTACACACAGTAATATACCTCAAATCTTATGATGTGTAAGGGTTTATAGACTTCACTGTGCTGAAAGGCCTTGTGAAGCAATTAAAGCACTTGCTTCCTGATTGCAGCACAAGTTTCTGTGCGTGCTGCCATAGAAATAGCATGTGAAAAAGAATCTGGTTTAGTAACATGGTTTGCCAGTTTGACCCTTTGGCTCTCTGCTATGTCCTATCTAGAGGATAATGATTAAAGTGTAGAGTGAAATCTTGAAACTTGTGCTGAATGCTTGCCTTCTGGGAAACATAACAGGCTCTTTCTTTTGTACGTTTATATACTTTTCAAGAAGGAGCATTGAATTAGTATTCAACACTGGTTGTATCGCCAAAAAAGTATGTTAATATAAAACATATTGAATTTCATAATAGAAAATCAGAGTCCTAAGAAACGTTAGCAAAATAGGAAACATGAAAAAATGTTTTAAAAGATTTAAGAACAAGCCCATCACTCTTTACATCAAATGGTAGTAGCCTTAACTACATTTCATGTGCCGTAAATCCATGAGGGTTTGTTGACATTATTTTTAAGTAAATCTTTCTTTGGCTGTCATGAGACAATAGAATCTTTTATTCTCTTTATCTGATTGAAGATGCACCTTAAAGGGCAGACTCACCATAAAAATATGCCCATCTGTGGCCCATAAAGAATTATTTTTGTGCTAATGGATTGGAAGGATTGTCTACAATAATTTTTTTCATAGAGTTGAGAAATACATGTCATTTCATTACATGAAAGACAGACATTACTTTTAAAGTCTTACAGTAGAGCATCTGCTGTAATCAAAAGCTTATCAGCCAAGTAAAATGTTTTAAAAGAATTAGACTTAAATGTTATTATAATGGCTTTGATTTAACCTTCTTCCTGATGTATATTTTCTTCCTCTTCTGAAGTGCAATCTTCACATAAGCTAATGTAGTTAATGACATTGAAGTATGTTCTCTTGACAGTCAGATGGGTCTATGGGCTGCATATAAATCACTCCAAATGTATTTCTTATATAGTGCTTGTATACTTGTAGGTACTTTGTAGACTTGTTGGGTGCATTTGGTAGGTAACTATTTTCCTTTCAGCTATTTATACTTTACTTAGCCTTACATATTTAATAGGAGCATACTGTATCCAAGTTAAATCACCTGATAATCTTGGAATCTCTGAAATAAAAATTCTCAATGTTTTCTTCAATTTCATTTCTTTGCTGTCTTACTGTACCTGAATTTAAACAACAACAACAAAATGTTTAGGGGTTTCTGAAAATACTTACTTAATTTCAGTAAGAATTTAAAAAAATAGTATTTATTAATCTGTTTCGGTTCAGAGACTGGGTTTTTTTGCCTGAAGATGGGGGTAGATAATAAAATTCATCTTAATTACAAAAGACTACCTAATGAAAACTCTTAGAACATGACTAGAGTTAGCTGGAAGATTTGTTTGTACTGCTTCTCATGATGTCCTGATAGTGAAATGAAATCCTTATTGTACTTCTGGTAAACCAGCTGTAAGCAGATAGATACTGAGTTCATATATTTAGGTTTTCATAAAGAACAAATTTCATCAACTGTATCTCTCATATTAATTTTCCTTATTGCTACTAATTAAGAGTGGTTAATTTGGAATGTGATTTTTATGAATTTTGGGGATTGGATCTTAAATTAGGAACTTGACTTGAGGAGCTCAGGACATTCTTTATTATATTTGGGTTTTCTGGGAAGTTGAAATTGCACAGTGCTTCACAAGATGAGATCATTTTAAATTCTTCTTGCACAGGATATACTAATGTCTAGCTGCTACACAATGTTGGAATGCAGTTTTATAATCAGATACATTTTGAAGACCCAACAAATGTCTGTTATGCTTTTTAATCATATACTTAAGTTGCACTTAAATTTAAAATTTCTTAAAGTAAGAAATCTTTCCCATCCATTACTGGAAGACATTACTGTTTCCAGGAAAATTTTTCTGTAGATAAGTGATGTATATTGTGCGTGATACAATCTAGTGGCTCCTCTTCCAAGGACCTGGCTGTGTAGTGGGGTTTTTGTTTATTTGTTTGTTTTAGAACTGCCTGAGGGCATTGCTGTGACTTTCTATGGGGTTTTGCTTCTGTGTCTTTGGAGTTATTTTTTCTGCAATTTCATGGTGACTGTAATGGCAACGTGCTTTAGTTGCACAACGCTTTACTGTGCATCCCTATGCTCACTTTGTTGTGAATTATCTGCTCTTCCTAATAAACCTTTTCTGGGGTAATTTGTGATGCAAACAATAAAGGGTTGGCAAAATAATTTTTAATTATAATGTTTAGTCTGCATATTGGTAAGGAGAGGGGCAGTCAACAAGTGTCATCTTTCTTATTGTAACCTCAGTTGTCCTGTATTTCGTACTTTGCTTAGGATCTCTAAGCTAGTCAATCTCTTGCCAGCCTGTCTGTTCTCTCCTGTTCCTTGTATGCAAGTCAGAGAAATCCCTCTCTAGCAAAGCTCCTCCACTTCTTCCCCATTTTGCCTGGACCAACCTGCAGCCTCTCCTAACAGTTCTCAGGCGCAGTTCAGAAGTTGGCAAGAGCTGAGGAATCAAGAGAGAGTTGGATGTTGCCACTAGCATTTAGATAATGTTTTACTGTATGCTTGTAGGCTGTTTTGTGCCGTCTGGCCTCATGGTATTAATATAGGCATGGCATTCGTGGTCTAATGTAGTTGAATCGCCAGTCTGTCCAGCAAGACATAACTTTAATGACTATAAAGGTCATTAAAACTCAGTACCAGTTTGTTCAATGAGTCACCTTAAAGTACTTCTGAGAGGACTTGTTTAGATTTATCATGGACAGTTATTGACTCCTGTATGGAGAATCATTCAAGCATTAGATTTCCACTAGATGCTGAGGCTCTACTCCGAAGTAAAAGTCTAATCTGCAGCAGAGGTTTTACTATCACACAAAGATGCCAGGGTGAAAGAAGGATGACAAGAAAAGCAGAATACCAGAAACTAAATTAAGCTCACAACATGGAATTTCAGGGTCTGAAATGTATTTCATTTTCTGCCGAGCGGATTGAGGATAAACAAAGCATATGTGTACATATCCAATTCTAAATCCATTCTGGAACTAGAAAATCAGCAGTTCTCTCTTTAGAAGCTAGTAATAATGTAATTCAAGTTTAGATTTGTCATACTAAATATTATAGGACTCTTAAGTAAGAGTAGTGTTACAGTTTGTCCTTTATCTAGTTTCAGGGTTAAGAATACTTCTGCATAATCTATTGTTATATTTTGATTCCTCCAACTTGAAAGCCCATCCTGAAAGAGGTCTCAGTGACTGTGTAAACTTCACTCAGCAGCAAGAAGAATGATGGTGATGGAGATGGAAAAGGCGGAGTTGGTCAATGCTGCCTTTGCCTCAGTCTTTACCTTCAGGAGGCCTTCAGGAATCCCAGGTCCCAGAGGCCAGTAGGATGGCCTGACCTAAGGCAGACTTACCCTTGGTACAGAGATAACAGGTTAGGGAACATTTTAAACGAACTGGACATACCTGAGTCCATGGGACCTGATAGGGTGCAACCACAAGTGCTGAGGAAGCTGGCTGACGTCACTGTCAGGCCAGTCCTGATAGTCTTTGAAAGCTCAGGGCAACCGGGGGAGGTTCCTGAGGACTGGAAGAGAGCAAACGTGACTCCTTTCTTCAAGAAGGGCAAGAAAGAGGACCCAGGGAACTACTGGGTGGTCACCCTCACCATAATCCCTGGAAAAGTGATGGAGCAAATAATCCTATAACCCTTTTCCAAACATAAGACAAGTAGATGACTGGGAGCAGTCAGCATGTTTGTATGAAGGGGAGATCATGCATTACCAACTCGATAGCCTTCTAAAACAAGATAACTCGCTTGGTGGATGATGGGAGAGCAAAGGATGCTATTTATCTCAGCTTTAGAAAGGCTTTTCGCAGTATCTCCTGCAACATCCTCATAGACAAAATGATGAAATACAAACTAGTGGACAGTGAGGTGGGCTGAAAACTGAGCTGCTAGGCTGACCATGTTGTGATTAGCAGCACAAAGCCTAGCTGGAGGTCAGTCACTAAGTGTAGCCCAGAGGTCAATACTGGGGCCAGTACTGTTTAACAGGAGTCTCATGAAGCTCAACAAAAGTCAAGTTAATACAATTTTACTACAGTTTTGTTCAATATTTCCCCTACTACTTCTACAAGTACTTTGGTTCATAATCCACTCTGTATTACTGAAAATCGTATCAATTCTCTTACTCCACTTTCCAAGATTATTGTAATTGTTTAGGCATTTCCTGATTCTTCTTTTTATTGGCAATCTTTCCCACTAAATATTACTGGAAAACATCATCTACTTTTTTCTGCTTTTCGTGAAAGATAAATGGTAAAACTGTCAAGCAATCCTATAGACCTACATTAAACTTCATTGCGTGTTGCCTATACGCAATGGCCATTGTTGCAGGAGTTGCAGACAGCTTTCTTTTCTCATCTCCTTTGCTTTCCTCCACTCCTGATACTTGCAGGACGAATAGCAGAAGGAACTTCCATGTGCAGTAGCTTTGCTCCATTCTCACAGTAGCAGTCTAGAAGGAACAGGTGCAGTTCCTTCAACAGATTTATCGTCCTTTTTATTAGGTGGTTTGAGATTTTCACTTTGATCCCGATTTTAGGTATAGGTGGCTAAATTTAGTATTTAAAACAGTTTTTAGGGAAATAGTCTATATTTATAAATAGAAATAAATAGATCGTGCTTCAAGCTGAAGATGGTAAGAAATGGCTTTGTGCTCTCCTAGTGGCTTTGCATCTTAAAAGGCTTGCTAGTCCCAAAAGAGGAACAGCCTGTGGAGAAATCCAGCATCACTATTCTGGGGGTTTTATCTAGGAGTGTTTTCTGATGTGGGCCACTGGGGTGTCATCTTTCCAAACTCAGACATTTGCTGAATAGATGTCCATACCTAAGTTAGTCACTTCAAGCTCCATTTACAGTCATTGGAGAGAAACAGGTATTATTAGAGTTTAATTATTAGAGTTGTAGATTTCAGTATTAAAATGGGATGAATTGGCTCTTATTTCTTTATATTGACTAGAAGACATCCAAGCTGAGTAGCTGAAATGGGGTTATATTGTAAAAGAGTTGGGGATTTTGTCTGTTTGAAGGCTTTATTGTTTTGTGAAGGGCAAAATAAGATTTCTTTCAGAATTTTGTGGATGATCTTGATGCAAACAAACCATTGTGAAAAGGGAATAAAATTTGTTATGTGTATTGGCAATATGAATGACACATGTTCATTTAACTATCTTCAGTTCAAATTAATATTCTTTAGCATGCTCAGAGCTATTTCTTTGCATCAATCAGGTGCTGAATGGACATTCTTTTCATTTCATGTATTGTAAGTACACTTCTTTGTAAAGACCTTTGGATTGTTCGGTATTTAAGGTGAATTTCAGAGGAGAAGGTTGCTGCATGGAAGCTCCTTTCCATATCCACAGAGAAACATATTAAAAGGGAATAATATGTATGTGCATATATACTGATAAGTAAAACATATCTGAGATATTTAATTCATGGTTCCATATTTAGAAAAATTTTTTTTTTTTTTAAGATCACCGTACCTTCTATTCAGCAGTCCAAATTCACTTTAGGTACAGATTGCCAGCTATGTGTCCATGGGCACAACTGCACTGAAGAACGGATTATAGAGGATCTTTTGGCTAGGTATGCTCTTTTTTTCTCTGGAGCTGCCCTTCCTCTCTTCTACATTTCATTAGCTGGGTTCTGCCTGCTGGCAGAGCAAGTCTGTGTGGGCTGTTCTGCCACCAGTGTTTATCCCAGGAAAGAAAGCGGCACCAAACCCCTGTAAATTTGCACTCATATTCCCATACCCCAGAACTGTAATGTGGATTTTGTTTTAAGATTCTCTATGTATTTTGTGAATAAAATTTCTTTGTTTTTTTCTTTATGCCATTTTCAATCTGGTTTTCTTTGTGTCATATATGGAGGATGCAATGTAGGGTTCTGTATCAGCTTGATATTGTAACCTGCTGATGAAACCTCACAGAAACAAATACGAGTTGCAGTAGTTGCTTTTTAATAATAGCGTACAGCCTGTTGTCCACATAGATATCTTAGATTAATTATTTTGATCTGATTGTACACTATTGAGAATTAATAGTGTTGCGTATGTAAGTATATGTGAAATGTTATGTTTGTGCCTCATAGACTAGAGCTGACTCCATAAGTACCTGTTTTAGCATTTGCAAATAGTTTAACCTGGATCTAGCATTACCTGTAATAGCTCTGCCAGAAGGTTTTTCAGTTTTGTCTGGCTACTCTGAATTACTGTACATGACCAAAAATAAAGACATTCTCTGGCCTGACCCATGCAGGAGATCAGACTGATTATCACTGTCCATTCTGGCTTTTAAAATCTTCAAGCTCATTGTCTGGCCATGCTTCTTGCAATTAGACCTAGAATGTATCTGTTCCTGCAACAGCCAAAGTTTACTAACAGCTCAGCCAGAAAAGTGGCTTGGAAGAATGTTCTTACTATAAAATGCAGTGCCTGTTATAGGTGTTTGTAAATACATATGAGCAGTTGGGAAAGCTGTTTAACCATGTAATACCTATGAAAAGTATATCTTTGATTTTTTGAACATTTTTATTTCAATTTAGAAACATTATTTTCCTTTGCTTCTTTTCCCCACCTAAACACCCATGCAGCCTCCCTTGTGTTGACCATAGTGATCATGTGCCTCTGGGGGGAGACTCATAACCTCATTCATCAACTGAAGGTAACACCATAGCCCCAACCGTATTCCCAAAAACACACATGCCCCACTCAAATCAAATTTCTGCTCCTAACTAGTGCCACCGTAAGGAGACCTGATGGAAATTATGGGGGAAAGGGAGAGGACGGAGGAACTTTACAGCTTTTCCAACAGTAGCACAATCTTAGATGAGCTTAAGTCAAACATGAAAACACACCCTGGGTCAAATCTGTCATACTCTCAGAAGAGGAAGAAGTATCCTTATATTCTTGGAGAAGTTTCCATTTTATAAAGGATTCTGTCTGTGCTGATGCTATGTTTTTAGTTCACTGAATTAGTCAGTAGCTAGCGATGACCTCACTTGATCTGTGGCAGAGTTCAGGCAAGGTTTGTGCGTTAGTGGCCTGTGTGAGTTGGAAGGATACAGTGTCACTGAGCACCAGTACCTGACCAAACATAAGCTCAAGTTCCACATCCAGAACCGCAGCCCAGTGCTGCTTGCAGCTCCACTGCAAGATTTCAAAGCGGGTGAATCCCAGTTGTTATTTTTTACAATCACCATTTTCTTTTGAATTAGGTTGTTATAAAAGTTAACTGGGTTTTCTCCAGATCTAAGCATCATATTCAAACACATGAATAAAAGTATTCTGCGTCAGTGGATTGTTTTCAGTTGTATGTCCTTTATTTTAGATTTCCTTTCACGGCTGAGAAGCCGATCCAAAGATGAAAAAGAAAGAACCTATTTTCCTCTTCTGATCTGGTGAAAGGAAAAACATGGGAGAGGATGAGATCTACTAATTTTAATAACTTTAAAAAAAATGAGTTTAGATTTTCAAAGCCTTTAATGATGCAGTGGACAAACAAGTACTAGGAGTTTGATACTTAACCAGATTAGGCACTTAATAATAATCTACAAAGCAACCCTGAGATATTTCAGAAGCTAAATATCTTTGAAAATCTAGCCTGTGGTGACTCAAAATCATTAATCATTTTAAGCGTAGTTAAAGTAACTATAATTACTACTGTCTTTACTAGGAAATAATTCAATTTTAAATATCACTTATCTTTTTGTGCTTTCTTCCTTGGGTACTAAGCCCAAAACAGTGTTTTTTCTTTTAGTTAATAAAAAGCAGATTGTAAGTTTTGTTTTCATTTTTTCACTAAATTGCAATTTCCATTCAAATGTAGCATGAGAGAAACCTTCAGTAACATTACCCTCTTAAACAGGAAGGTCATTTGCCTTTTTCCAACATAAGCAGGGAGCTGTGTTAGACCTCGTAGCTCTCAGAAAACCAAGATGTTTTTTGGGTTAGCAGGAAGGGACGGACTCTGAAGATATAAAAGACCCAATTACAAAGACTGCATGTATATTTAACTTGGCCTCTCTGAGGACACTGGTGCTTTTATAGAGAAGCAGCAAGTCAGAGGATGCTGGAGCTCTATTAATGTATTGCCTGTGCCCAGATGGAAGAGTTGCTGTTGCAAAACCTTCACCACAGCAAGCGAGAGCCCTTGCACAATGCTCATCAGTTAAAAAGTACTATGTTGGGGGGGGGGGGAACCAGCGAAGAAGAACTCTGTCTCTGAAATTGAGATCTTTCCTGCCACAGGTTACTTCAAAAGGTGAAACAACACATCCTTATAGATAATGTTTTAATTAAAAAAAAAAAAAAGTTTTGCTTCCCTATACTTTAAAAAATAAAAGATTTTGCAAGTCAGAACAAGTGTTCTTATGTAAGACCAATTAGATTTTTTTTTTTTTTTTAACCAAAGTGTTACCTCCTATCTAGCCAGCATCTAAGCACACCGTTGTGCAAGTAAGGGTATTACATAGTAAACCCCGTATGCTGTCTCTCACCAGTGCTTGCCTAGGAGGGTTATACAGAAAGGAATTTCAAAACTACATAAAACAAGACACTTCCCTTCAACAACTGATCAGGATTGAGATGGTTTACTGGCATCAGTTCTTCAAAGAACAGAGAAAATAATTTTGAGTAGTAACAGGAGAGCACTAAGGCAGAAGCTGTAACCGAAGGGTTGTCTGCACATAATGAGGAGGAACGTGAGGGAAAAACAACCATGAGAAACAGAATTTTCACTGTAAAATCATATGGCCTGATTTTTTCCTGACACTACCTCACTGCAGTCATTTATATAAAGTTACCATAAAACAGCCAGTGGTTTTGAGTCATGAAGATTTTTGCTGGTAGCTATTTATGTTTACTTTGGGTATACAGAAATATTTTCAAAAGGATGAAGGGCATGGTGATTGACAGCCTAGCTATTAAAGGTATCAAGTGAGCTAAGAAGTGTATGTTCATGTGCATGCCCTGTTTATAAACTGCAGTCAGGGAAAGAAAAATACTTTTTTTTGTCTATCACCTGGCATGACTTCTTAGGTAATCCTGATTTTTGAAGGATTACTTCTTCCCACCTTGAAACAAAAAAGTAGTTTTAAAAGTTGTAGATGTTATCCAGCTGAGTCATTAGGTCCCTGGTCTAACTGGAGGTAGCACTGGTCTGAGCTACCTGAACCTGAACTTTGGATCTTTCTGATAGCACTTGTGAATAAAATGAGAAGAAAGCTCCTTATCCTGTAATGAGCCAGGGCTCCAGCTATGCCAAACACTTCGCTCACAGCAAGGGCCCGAGTCCTCCTCTGAAGGATGTACAGTCTTGTTTGAGATGGTATATGGCAGTATGTGTCAGAGAAGTGGGGAAAGTTGATGCAGTGATACATACAATTTGATACTTCTTCATCATTTGAAACAGTGGTAGAAACTGTTGTTAGTTATCTAAGGTCAGCTAATCCTGACGGTGCTCAGTTTCCCTGTTTCAGCTGGGTAATTCTTACGCAGGTGTTGCAAGAGGTAGCATTTTTTTGAATAATTCAGAGTGGACGCTGTATGCATAAGACCTATTTGAGAGAACTGCGGAGGTGTTTACGTTACATGGGCACACGTGTGCCAGCTCAGACCTGATGCCTGACGGGTCTGACAGCCTGCCTCTGTTAGGGGGCAGAGCTCGATACCTGATAGGAAGGTGTAAGAGGCAGCAAATGTAGTACAGTCTGATCCCATGCCCATCTCATCTTGATGTGTAGTAGATGGAAGTTGGTTGAAACCCTTCCAACATGTTTATTCTCATTTTATGAGAGAAGTAAAAAATCAACTTCTCTTCTAAGGTTGTTGTTGCTAGTGGATCAAAGGGACATAAGCAGAAGGATGCTTTTCTACAGAGTAATGAAAACGTTGAGGTGTGAATATCCAAATAGGTCAGCCAGAAAGGAAGAAGTGTTAATAATTAAAGACAAAACTAGACAATGGAAAGGAAAGTTTAAAAAAAGAACAAGTAAGCAAGTAGCTTATCACAAAAGCATCTTATTTAAAGTCAGGGAAAGCTTTAAGAACTGCTGTGGCAGAATTAAGAGAAAGAAAATATATCTGTAAATGTATTTGAAATTCAGGAAAACATTTGTGTTAAAAACCACACTGCAAGAAGTGCATACACTGAGATAAGAACTGTTTGAGGGGTGGACTCGTATTTGAGAGCAAATTGGAGCTACTGCACTGAAAATTCCTCCTCCTAATTAGATAATCAATGAAAACATCATACACGTGCAGCATGTTACAGGGAGGTATCTTGTGGAAAATGAGTATTTTGAACTTGTCATTCTACAAGGGAGGCAGAATCAGGAAAACTAAAGAGTGTGATGTGGTTTGTGTTTGGGTCAGGGATGCCTTGGTTTTGGTATCAGCTCACCACTCCGAGTGGGTACAACCCCCTCCTTGTCTGCCTCCCTCTGCTTCCCGTCACATCTCTGAAGAGTCAGGAGCTTTTCCTTTTCCAAGGCAGGTTCCCAGCTGGCTGCCTCCTGCATGCCTGGGGAGGGAGGGGAGAGTGAGGTTTGCCCCAGCTCCATGGTCCTGGGAGAAGAGGGGGAAATTTTTGCCTGAACCTTAGGGTGTGCCTGCTAAAGGTGAGCACAAGAATGAGTACTATATTGTACTATATACAATATAGTAACATGCAGTAATTGTTAGCCATCCCTAGAGACCCTGTAGAAACAAGCAGGTTGCTTTGAGCAACCTGATCCAGTGAAAGATGTCCCTGCCTACGGCAGGGGGTTGGACTAGATTATCTTCAAAGCTCCCTTCCAACCCAAACCATTTATGATTCTATGAATATCTAGTGATGGGCATGCTCCAACCCTTCCCCTTCCTGGCTTCCACTTCTCTGCCCTCCCGCAGAGCTTGCTGTGAGGAGGGTAGAAGAGATACAACTCCATTGTAGAAGGGAAGTGGAAGAGGCCCTGATTATGACCTAATTACAGCTAAATTTTTTAGTATTTGGGGGCTCAGTCTGTGCATTGTGTAATGAAATTTCATAACTTGAGGAAAAGAGAGACAGCCACAACCCCTGTGTTCCCTTTGTCCTAGGCTCTGTGTGACCTGGTACCAATCTCTTAGGCATGTTACCTAATGCAAATTATACTTCGAGTGGGTGGGTGGGGTTCAGTTACTAAATCTTGTCTCTGAGACAAGCACCCAAAATCAGAGGCACCATCAATGGCCGTTTGGAAATTTCCTGCTATGAGGAAGTTCTGACATGTCATGCTGGGACGTTTGGAGAGTAATCTTGTCTCTAAAATACAGATAAGGGTTTGTAACAAAACTGAGAAAGAAGTAAGTTTATAGGATTCCAATAATGGAAAACAGCTTGTTTAGGGATGGTGCCTGGAAACTAAGGTGAAAAGCAGGAAGAAAATACTACTCAAGTTATTCTTCATGCTTGATGATGCCTGTAGGCTGTGCTTGCAGGACTCAGGCTGCATTTTGACTTGCGCAGCAGTATTTCGTGTATCAGTGTTGCCTGAGTCCGTGCCCCAGTGGTAGCGGTGCAGATTTCAAATTGGCTTATAGGATGGTATATTTTCAGCACGTGTCTGGGCAAACGAAATTTGTTCCTGGCTGGCTGATGCTTCCAGAGGATGTTCAGCTAGGAAGAAACTCAGAGGTGAACGGCGGAGTCCTAAGAGGACATGTCAGTTTGACAGCTCCAAAGCAAAGTCAAGGGAAGGATCTTGAAGGCATAATTCCAACATTAACTAATTGCTAAATGCCTAGTAGGTAGTTATCATTTGTTATTTACAGATAAGTCACAAACCCCTTACAACCTATTTAATTACTCTTACGAATTCACTGAACAAGCTGAGGATGGGAGCTGGGTGAACATGAATCTAAATTTGTTCCTGGCTGGCTGATGCTTCCAGAGGATGTTCAGCTAGGAAGAAACTCAGAGGTGAACGGCGGAGTCCTAAGAGGACATGTCAGTTTGACAGCTCCAAAGCAAAGTCAAGGGAAGGATCTTGAAGGCATAATTCCAACATTAACTAATTGCTAAATGCCTAGTAGGTAGTTATCATTTGTTATTTACAGATAAGTCACAAACCCCTTACAACCTATTTAATTACTCTTACGAATTCACTGAACAAGCTGAGGATGGGAGCTGGGTGATACATGAATCTATCCTGAATCTATTAAAATATTTTAATTTTATTCTATTAAATTCTATTTAATAGGCTTTTATTAAAATATTTTATGTAATTGTACCCAAATTGTCTGATATCCTTTCTCCAGAAATACAGACATATGCTTCATTTCTATGCTCCTATCTTCCATTCTGACACAGTTTACAATGTAAACATGTATTCCCTATGCATTATTTACTGTTCTACTGCTTCTGCTTGTTTTGCTTTTCATCACTAGGTGGCAATATCTTAACAGTCAGTTATAAACACAAGGCAAAACAAAATGGTGCAGCAAAACTAGTGAGGCATTAACTGAGAAGGATTTCTGTTGCTTTATTTAGAGCTTATCACATTAAATTAGGTTTGCTTAATGAAATCTTATTTTGTGCAGTGCTTTCTGTCACTCTGTACTTTTTACTCGGACGCTAGCAAGATGTTTATTTTACCTTGTTAAATCATGGGACATTATAGGTACATAGAGCTCAGGTTTTTTAGATAATAATTTTGATTTTCATTTTAACAAAGGACATTAGTAAAACATGTGTACAAGCTGCTTTGTTAATGTTTGGCTTGAATTGTTTTGTGTTATGCAAGCTGTAATAAGAAAAGGAAAAAAACCTAGTAAATATTTTAATATAAGGAAAGAAGTGTGTAACCTCAACAAATGCCAGGTTGAAGAAAATAAACTCTCTACATATAAATACCATGGTTTTTTCTGCTTAAATGTAAAAATATTACTCCTTTTTTATTGCTGGTTTACACGTGGACTTGTCGCTTCACAAATAATACAAAGACACGTCGTTTTTTTCATTGTTTCTTTTATTCCTCCTGAAACCAAAGGGAACAAATCAGACATAGGTGTCTAGGAGAAAGCCTCCAACTGCTTCAGAAGGCTGTGGATCCAATGTAGGTCTTACGTCGTATCTGCCAGTCTCTGTGAATAGCTCACGTACCTTAGGGTATCTATAATCACACTAGGCACCTATATTTAGGCACCTGAATACCATTCAACTATGACCAGTATCCATCTGAAAGCTAGCGCAGTCTTTCAAAAGAAGATCATAAAGAGGTTCCAAGTAGTTTTATTAAAGAAGGGCATGTGAAATCATGAATGCAATGCAATATATCCCAGGATGTGATAATATAATAGATCCTTTTTTGTTTTCATTTGTTAGGTGTGTTCTGCACTGGAATCAAATTGATCTGGGAATGATTCTTTGTAGGGTTGCTTTATTTTGCCCAAAAGGACTAGATCATATCAAAACCACAGAGACCCTAATAAGCAGCCTTTAGTTATCCCTTGGGGCAAAAACTCCAGACAGCCAAACTTTTATACAAACTGTACCAGTGTAAATCCAAGCTGATTCCATGGAAATCAGAGACACGGGTGTAATTCAGCATACAGCACTATCTGGCTAAAAGGACGTAGCATTTGACCCAAATTAAGGAGGAAAAGCTGCATGACTTGGTGAAGCCATAGAAAATCAAAAACTATGTTAAAACTTCCAGCAGTTCAGTAAAGCTACTTTTGGCTTTGGGCTTTGTGTCCACATCACTACCTGGAAGCTGTGTGGAGCTGGGCAGGAGCAGAATGATTGACACCTAGCAAAGGTAGAAGCAAGGTATTAAGCACAAGCTGGGCAAATAGAAAGTTGTGTTTTGCTTAAGTTTTTTGCTAGATTAGGGCTGAAGTGTTCCTATCTTGCAGGATGACACTGTAGGAGAGACTGGGTTATAAAGATGTATCACTGCAGACCAAGGAAAGGCTTTGTACTGTTAGCAGATATTTGTGCACTCATAAATACAATCACTGTGGTTTATTGATGGAGTTTGAATAAAAGTCCTTAGAAATCAAAAATATAATCACCTGCTACATAAGTTAAAAGACTCATTCTGTTAGCAACAAATACAGAACACACTCTTCTACTTAATGGTTTCTGCAACTAGAAGACAATCTGTGTGTGAGTACTAGGAAAGAAATCACGTGTACAAAATTTGAATCTATAGTTTATATTTGCTTTGTTACTGTTGTCATCCCTTAGAGGCCTTCAGCTACTCTTTGCATTTAGCCTCAGATTCTGAAGAGTTCAGATTGCAAAACCCAAATAGGTCCTTTCATACCAACCTAAATGGAGCCCTGAAAGATTGTGCAAGGACTGTGCTATATTCATATCTCTGTGTGCTTTTTTAAGGATTCCTGCAAGCATTGCTCAGAACGTAGAGGACTAAACTGCCTGTATGACTGTTATAAATAGTAGTCATTAAAAATGTAAACAAAATGGGTACCTATGCTACTAAATATTAAGAATCTAAATAAAGTACCCAATTTACAAAAGTAGTTACCCTAAGTATCATGTGTAGACAGTGAAGAGAAATAGGCTGCTTTGGAAAATAATTGTGCTCTGTACTGGAACTCTTGGGAACTCTTCACGTATGCTGGAGGCACTCACCTCCCAGCATAGGCGTCTAAGCTGGATGCCTCAAGATAGATATTGTGAATACCTCCAGCGGTATGTATTTTTGTTATTCTTTTTCTTTTACTGAGAGAAAGTTTTGGAAGTCTATTTTTCAGATGTTTTGCAATGAAAATAGCTGTTCATGCAGTGTTCTGCTCACGAGAACACTTCTGACTGTGCTGAGGAACAGCTTCTCCCAGCCTATTTTTTCCAGAGTTGGGGTGCAGAAACTCCACAGACTTTGTTCAGCCAGAGAAGGGTATAAGCCAGGTACCCAAGGCTCCTGGATATGTGCTGTCTCTGATCTCAGAAAGCAGATGAGAGAACAGAAGGTGCACTGCATGTCACAAATGTGGAGTTTGAGTTACACACACATGTTTATAATTGAAACAATGCTTCTATTATCATGGTAATCAGCAAGTGCTTCACCATGGTAGACCTATGCAAAGCCTTACATTATGGATCTGTGATTTCTTATGGTGAAAAAAATGTTACGTTGTCATTAATTTATCGTAAACTCCCATGTAGAAATATCATAAAAAGAAGCCCACTGTATTTGTAAATATGTAAGACTGTAATATCCATCATCAGAAAGCTTACTTACACCAACAGATTTTGTATGCTTATGCCTGTCTATCTTTCACAACCTGGAATACGTAATTAAATTCTAAATATCATAAAGTCAACAAGAATTAAAGTGAAAACTGTATAACTTCAAAGCTTCTTAGTCTTGTCAGCCTCCCTAAAATAAGTTCAGAGCACTAGATTAGAATGCTGCTGTTTCTGCCATTTCAGTGTGTTATACCTGTTTTAGGAGTGTTTCCAAAATGTGAGCAAAACCATGATATTATCTGGTGGATGTCCTATTTGAGCAAATTTAGACTGGCAAATATTTAAATGAAGTTTAGCATTTTAAAGGTTTTTTAACATTTTATGATTATTTAATGATAGAAAATAGTAAGATTTTAATTGGTATACTTTTAATTTTAAAGAAGCTGTTAGAGCAAAAGTGAAATTCAGAGGCGTTTATGTTCTGGGTGGTACTTTCTAAAGCAGAACTGATAATGGAGGAGTATCAACCCTGAAGTAAAGTTTAACAATAGTATTGAATACTGCGCTGCAAACGCCTGTATTAAAGTAGTGGGGCAGTTTTTCCTCTTGTAGCCCATTAGACTGCTCTGTGGACTGAAAGCAGTTCCTTAGTCTGTACCTCTCCTTAGTGCAATTGTGAGATCAGGAAGCATAATGTAAAAGTTGTATTCTGTATGAACTCTTTCATATGATGCCAAAAATATACAATCTAAGAGTGGTGGCATTTTTCTTTAATATGCTTTGTCTTAAGACAAAGTTGTTGTTGTCCATTAAGTTGTTCATATTTTAGTACAACAGCATATTGTCAGTGGAAGTGCACAATAGGTAAACGTGTTGTTCAGAGGGAATACTAAAAGGTGAAAGCAGTGAGATTCTGCATTGTATATTAATGTGATGCAATGTTAAAAAAAGACTACTGTACAGGACATGGAATCACTTTGGCTGCAAAGCATTTCAGAGAAAGTCAATAAAAAAGGTGTTAGGGGATCTGCCACTCCTAGACAGAGGGCTGAATGTAGCTATAGACTTTTTAATGTTAGTCCACAGGAAGTGCAAGTAGGCATTGGGTGATACTTTTACATCCCAGACACACACTCTACTTACAGTAGTCAAATCCAGATATCCTTGGATGTGATAGCCCATTTATTTCTTTGCCAAATGATCACAAAACCAAGAAGAGATTGTGCTGGTTAGACTTGATAACTGGTGAAGACCAAGAAGGACAAGTGACAGGAACATTATTCGATCATGTTCGTACAAGCTGATTCGGGATAAGCAAGGATAGGCCTGCAGTTTTGAAAAGATAAACTACGAGAAATAAAAGGAACTGGTTAGTGACAGTGAAGAAATCAGGTACTTGCCTATGGGGGACATCTGAAATTTCTTTAACTTGAAAGCACCAAAACCAACCAACCAACAAAACCTTGAACTTTTCATTCTGCCTGGGAGGGAAATGTGAGACCCTCAGAAGCATCCCACGGGGTCCCACCAGTCACTCATCTCACCTGGTATTCTTCTCCCAACAGCAGCAGTAGAAGTTGCTGTTTGGGAAGAGTGCACATGGGTGTAGCCACTTTCTGCAGCCCATCCCTCTCATATGGCCCAGTGCGTGCATTGCTGTATTAGGGATGTTAGAGAGGAGTACTTTCCTGCCTGGTCCTTTTAGCATCCTTTATCGACCTAAATTTGTGTTTATTATCAGCATTTTGAAGCTGCTAATGCTCTCTACCTCCGCAACTCCCAGTAGCAACAAGTTCCAGAAGCTCACAACTTCCTGAAGAAACACACACTTCTCTTCTGTTTGTTTTAAACTGATCTCCCAGTCATTTCATTGAATGCTCTGCCATTCTTATGGAGAAGGAAGGCAGAGTTATGGGAAGAGTCCCCATTGCATTTTTAGCAGACAGTTGTGGCTTGGAGGTTGGAGGGTGTCAATTTCAAGTGAGCACTATCAAAAGTTCAGCTGAGTAAGAATATGTGAAGGAATTAAAAGCAAATGGTTAAATGTCCTTGGTCCTTTACAATTTTGAAACAAGAACATCAATTTTAAAGGGTCCAGTATCCAGTGAGGGAGGATGAGAGAGAGGGAGTAAGAATAAGACATGACCACTAAGTAAGTAAATGCCTTGCCTTTATTTTCCATAAGGATGGGGCCTTGTAGAGGAACAGAGGTAGGAGGAATAATACAACCAAAACAAAAAATCAATTATGAGGTGGAAAAAACCCTCAAAGATCTTCAAATTCACATCACAAAAAACAGGTAACTTCCCATTCATAATAATGGAAGAATGGGCATATGAAGTTGCAGCTTGGGTAATAAAATTCTTGTTGAATCTATCAAAAGAGAGATTCTGCCTTGTAAATATAAACCACAGAATTTATGGGGTAAAAATGATCTATATCAACAGACAGGCTGCTTGACCTCAGCCACACTCAAGGCTTTGAAACAAAATTTGGCGCGAGATTATATTTAAGGGTGTGGATTTAATTGAGAATTGGATAAATTCCAATACAGATTTAGAAAGACAACTATTTGCAAATTAACCTTATATTTTTATTTTCAACAAGAGAATTATCATAAAATTAATACATCAGTCATCTTCAGAAAAGCATTTGATGTAGCACTGCAGGGGAAATTATTACTTAAATCCTTGAACATAGGCATTAATGCAGCATTTGTGAGGATGAATAAGGACTTCCAAACCTACCTGGCATTGTCTCTGCTGAAAAATCAGTTAGTGGGATGGCAGGAAGTCCTAGGTCTTGGGACTTGCCATATTTGGTATTAAATTTAACTTTAATTGTAAAAAGTTGGAGTGTGCTGGTTAAAACAGGATGGTACGATGAGGAGGCATTGTCAGTGGGAGGGACAAGGACAGGGGTGGTCTCAAAAAAGAAATTGGGGGCCCAGAGTGACAGCAAAGGGATGATATTTAACAGTATAGAGAGGAAGAGCTGATTGGATCTCTTTGATAGCTGGTGAGATCAAACCTGAGATACTCTGAACATTTCTGATAGTCCATGTTCCCAAAAGGGTGTAAACTGGTCTTGAGTAAACTTTATTTAGGAATTGAAAGATTTATAAAGTGAGTTTCTACAACAGCCTTCCATCAGTGAGGACACAAAACCTTATCTCTAGATGAGGTATGTTTACAGAAGACATTTACTATATTTTCAGTGAGAACCACAGAAGTTTGGTCTCAATGACCCTTGTGTTCCTCAGTTTCCAATCCAAACATCAAATATTCTGCATACTGAAACTAAAATTAATGTGCAAATACAATTGCTGACAAAGTTTTTAGAAGAATCAGCAGCAGGCAAGCTCTATTTTGGCTCAGATACTGTAATTATGAGATGCTGCAGGAAATTTATTCCACTAAGTGAGAAAAGTACTGTTATTCCCAGGAAATAATATCTGGAAGGATGATACCAAGAATATATGAAACAAAAAATATTTGGGAAACTGATTCTTCTTATTTTTCTTCATTACCATTAAAATATGCATAGTGATGTACTGTGATTATTTGAAATAAAACCTTAGGAATATGGAAATTGTAGCTAGCAATTAAGTATTTTGTAGAAAATACAGAGAGATTAACAAGCAGTGAATTGCTTCTGCCTCATTTTCTTACGTGAATTCCGTATGTGAATTCAGTTCCTTTTTAAAAAAATATTATTCAAGATAAAAATGACATCAAACTGACAATTTTCTGTGGCTCTTTCGGAGGTGAATACCAAGCAGTGAGCTCTCTGGTTTATTTGCCATCATGAATTCAGCCTGCTGTCTCTCATCTTTGTTAAGGGGGGAAAAAAAGTAGTCAAGAAAAAAATGACAACACATTTTTCTGTAGCAGTGAAAGAAAAACAGAAGCAGCCAGTCTGAACGCCGTGTTTTTAGCGCTCTGGAAGTGCTTCTCTTCTGCAACTGGGCTGAGGGAGAGCCTTTTTTTTTCCAACGTCACTGCAATCAGATATATGGGTGCAGCTCTGCTTTACCGCAGCATGATGCAGTTGTGTATAGTTCAGTGTGCTCTTCTTGGAAACAGGCGGAAGGAGAGCAGCTGACCAGAGCATGCAGAGGATATTCATTAGAGGATGGTTTTTTTCCTAAAGCTAAACAGTCCGTGTGAAATTCCTCCAGCTGCAGAAGAGACGGTTTCAGTGGGGCTTCAAGTTGATACTCGGTTCGCCAGAGGAGGTGCATACGCTCGGGCTGTCAGCTTCTGATGGAAAAAAAGCTTCAGACAGGCAGACTGCGCGTTATTAAAAGCACAGCTCAGACACCCTTCGGGAAGATACTCTAACTGTGCTTATGGAACAAGTGCTGTGGTACTGCATATGCCTTAACTGACCGGGAGAAATTTGCCTAGTTGTGGAATGGAATAAATGAAAATACATGCTGAGGGGGTGAGGGAATAAAATACTCCGCAGATAGAATTAAGTACGAGCCCCGGAGGAAGAGCAAAGGACAAAAATCTCATGGTGTGTTTTTGTTGTTGTTGTTGAGCGCCTTTTTTTTTTTTTAAATGAGCTTACCTACCATGAACGGAAGAAGTGGATCTGCGGAGACTTCATTTCCTCCTCTGACCCCTCGTTTACATCACTAACTGGTGACAGTCACATCTACATACATAGTACCTGCCACTTCAGCTGCTCAGAATTATAGAAGCCTCTTTGTATGCAGCAGACATGGCTAGCCAGCAGGATTCAGGCTTCTTTGAAATCAGTATCAAATATTTACTGAAATCCTGGAGCAATAGTGAGTAGCAGAAGAGTAATCTTTTCATATTACGCATTGCTTGGTAAATAGCTAGGATAACCTAAAGGATAACATCTTATATTTCTGTATGTTTGTGTTATATAAACCAAATAATTTTTGCTTTCATCAGCTCTAAAAATCAGAATGTCAGAGATTTAAATAGGTTTCATTAAGTGCAAAGGCTGTAATGAGATTATACTAGATTTTGCTTGATTGAATTCTGAAGTTAGCCTGCTTTCTGGCTCTCTCTAATAGTACATTGCAGGGAGTGCATTCCAAACAGTGTTTCCTGCCTACATG
Source organism: Aptenodytes forsteri (assembly GCF_000699145.1). Classification (NCBI taxonomy): domain Eukaryota; kingdom Metazoa; phylum Chordata; class Aves; order Sphenisciformes; family Spheniscidae; genus Aptenodytes; species Aptenodytes forsteri. Next base: position 5,696,014 of record NW_008794446.1, on the reverse strand, counting down.
TTTATTTGATTTGTTCAGGCTTTATCTAAGTATTTTTGAAAATGCTGTTTAATCACAAGGGTGTGGCATTGCTCAGAAGTTGGTTTTTATTAATTGTGCACTGAGGACAAAAATATAATGATTATACTTCAGGTCTGAAAGTATTTTAATGTGATGAAAAGCAAAACATCAGTTGCTTATAGCTGCACTTCCCACCCTCTATGCTTAATTTCAGAATCTTATGCAATATTTCCATCCAGAAAGAATCCATCTGTTTATCTAATCCAGGCTGGGTTTTGCAGAATGTAAACAAATGGCATTTTAGTCTTCCTTGGTCTTTTCAGTATTGCTGTTCCTGATTTCCATTGCTGTTTAAATCAATCACTCTTTGGATTTTTAGCAATATTATGTAATAAAGATTTCTGAATAAAACTTAGTGCTTGCAAATTTATTCAGATTAGGTAAGGCCATGGGATAACTCTAGCAGAAATTTGCTTTTTAATTTAAAATACATGAACAGTATATTCCTTTTCTGTAGAAGCTTCTATTAACAGTGCTAGATCTCCATAATTAACTGTTTTTAAAAGATAGAACACAATGTCTCTGGAAAAATCCAACTTGGCTACGTATGCAGTAAGGTTCTGATCATCCCACTATCTATAATTTAACAACTTCTGCATAAAAGACTAGTATTTTAAAATTCTGTGGTATTAAAAAAATGCAAAATCTGTTTAATACAAGGCGTGTATCTGAATACCTGCAAAGAAATAAAAATAACACTATATTTGATGTGTGACATGCAAGGCTTGTCTTCATTAAATGATATCCATAGAAACTGTATTTTTCCAGGTCATTTGTAACCTCAGTAACACTGTAGTGCTTGTTTGAATCTGTTTTTCTACCACAAGTGTGAAGCCACCAGGGCATAATACTGTTACCTAAACAGCATTGCTTATCTGCCCTCCTTCTAAAATATTTAGTGCATATTCATTCAAATCACTGATCCCACAAGGACTGGAAGATAATTTTATGGTTTAGTTACCTTTTTGGACTGATGTTAATCAAATACCGAGAACGTAAGTGTGTGTTGTGACAACACATATTTTGTAACAAGCTAGTCACAGTTTGTGACAGAAGAAAAGTCACTTCATGGCGCAGAAATCAAATCAGTTCTGGCATTATTTTTTTTTAATAGACTACTGTAACTTTAGGACTAAGTAAAACTAGCACTTAATAATATAAAAATTACTATATTGTGGAATTAAATATAACATTTTAATCTTTTTTTTCTTTTTCCTCTACATCAAAGTATATTGAAAGTATTTCGAAACAGCAAAGATGTTTCTAGTCTGAAATTAGAAGTCCTTAAATGAAATTCTGTTTTAGAGAAATGGAAATAGTATATGAATAATTGATATTTCTGACATTCTTTTAGCTGATAGGCTTTCTTCTGTATTTGAATAAACAGAGGAAATACAATAAATTAATCTGGGTTGACTTAAACTTGTTGCCAGTTTTTTTTTTTTTTTGCTTTCAGTCTGGAAGGCTGTGTTCATAAATCTGTACATATCCTTTCTAGCTGAAAAACAAACAATTCGGTAAGAAGACAGTAGGGAGCTCAAAAGACCTAGGGCTTTCTTCAGCTCTGCTATGGGTGGAGCAGAGGAAAACACTTCCCTTGCTTGAGAAACTGCTGGGAAGCCTGCACGTGCATGCACAGGAACATGTTTTTTCAGAGAATAGGTGCTGTGTCTGCATACCCAAGAGCAGAAGTAAGCTATAAATCATGCTGTGGCATTTACCTAGTAGAAAGAGGTCTAACATACTGTTTTAAAAGACAAATAAGTTTGGGTCCTACAGTATATATTTTGCTCAAATGGTTATAGTATAGAGGTGCTGTCCATGTATGTTTCTGTAAATTTGCACTTTAAAACAGTAGCTGTAAATAGCATTTATCCTTCCCGGGCTTTATAATCCCACCAAAACCAGTCCTTTCTATTGATTTGTGTTTTGGCTTACACAGAGCATTAACATTTTCTAATAGATTGCCAACTGCACCCATTGCCCGTACCATGCCATGAAATATATTCAGTTATTCTACCTGGGATGACAATTTTCTCTGATTTTGCTATCATCTAAGGTGTTTAACAAACTAGCATTCTTGACATGCTGGGCAGGATTTCAGTTCGTGTCACACAGCACTTGCAGAGGTGTTCACCTAGCATGCTGCTTGGATTTTCATGTTCATCAACCAGCTAAGGAGGCAGGTAATTTATGGGCACTGGGTTCGGTTCATTTTAGGTACCTGTTAACTACTGTAATCAGGATGATACAGTCGGTGGTGTGTTCTCAGTGAGTATGCACTCTTGTTCCTAGGGGACAAAAAAGCCGAGTCACAGTCTGGCCTTTGAATCATCCCACCAAACTGAGAGACCTCAAAATACGCCTTTGTGCAGCTCTCAAAACAGACTTTTGGTCTGCACATGTCAATAAGATACCGTGCATGTCATGCAGTTCTGGGAAATATTCCTGTAATGTGTTGGAGATGGGATCAGAGTTGGGATTCTCTAGCTGGAAAATAAGAATAATCTTTTTTTTTTTTTAACTGATCTCATTTGGGTTCTGATGTTTTCTTAAATATTCAAGTATTTGTGATCAATGCTGCATTAGCCAACAACTGCATTAATCATTTGCATTACTTCTTTTTGAAATTACTGCTAAAATGGCCCTGCTTACTCAAGGTCAGTAGTGCTCACTTAGCACACTGAGGTCAATAAGATGACGAGAATAAAATAGATCTCACCAAAAGTAGGGTGATTAATAGTCTTCTCCTTAGATTTGTATGGAAATATTGCAAAATACTTTTTGTAAATAAATATTTGTAATTTATTCAAAGAATAACATATTGAGTCCAACAGTTGAGAATTTGAGTCTTCTTTCCTTAGACTGTTTTTACTTTTTGAATGAATCAGATGGTTAGATTTAGTCTGAATTTAATTTAGAAATGCATTTTTCAAATTCATAATTAAAAAATCTGAAGAACAGAAGTTTAAAAATTAAGCTACAAGAATCTAGAGTACCATCAGTATAAACTATAGGAAATTCTATAGTAAATGCCATTTTTTGCAGTTTCTATATCAGATTAGCAATTAAGTTTATTGTTCCTTTCTTGGAGAAAAGTATTCTGTAGAAGAATCCAAACAGCACAGGTAGATGGCTCAGATGTGTTCTCACAAGTCAGCTCTTATGTGGGCTGGTAGAAACTGCATTTCACTGTCTCCCACTTACTAGAGATAGATTTTAAGGTGTCTTTTTGTGTAATGAGAGGGCACATTTTGCATAGTGAACATTTTAATTTTATTTACCAAGTCTCTTAGAATGCAGCTCTCTTCAGGGCCTTACTTTAAGGATGACAACACTTGTTTCTCAGTGCTTGGCATTATCTACCTTTGAATGGCAACATGTTTTTTTTCTGTAGACTTGCATTTAATTCAGACTCGGAATAAGGCCTTTTTCAGTATTAGGACTTCAGGTCTCCTTTCATGGCCCATACTTCCCTCTCTTCTTCCACAGTAGCCACCATCCACATCAAACTCATCGTATCATCACCCTTTTCACCTCTGTGCTGTATAAAGCCCATTGCTCGATCCTTCTACTGCACACCCATCTCTTTGTGCCCCCGTGTGCCCAGTCCCTGTAGCAGTGGCTGGCAAAAGCCACTCACTGTTTACTAGTGTTGGTAACATTGGAGACAGCTTAACCCTGGGAGCACACAGGCACCCGCATCAGTTATGGCTCGCATGGCTGAAACACAGCAGCATCCCAGAACAGTCCCAGGAGGACCTCTGGCTGCTCTGCAGCTTGCTCGTCATGTACCGAGCTGAACGCAGTGCTAGTGTCCAAACAAGTTATGTTGTTAGAAGAGCATCAGGCATAAGAGAAACTTCTCAATGGCCAATGTGAAGCCTGGGGGGTTGTTGGCTGCCATTAAATGGTTGTTGAGTTCATTAAATGAATGTAATATATTTAGCAATAAAAGTCAGCCTTTTTACAGAGAATATTCGTGAAGTCATTTGTCCATGAGCAAGAGAAATGGAAGGCTGTGGGCAGTTTCTTAGGTAAAAGTCTGCGTTATGTGTAAGTTCTGTGGTGCGCTATTTTGATATTCTAGTAAGATTTTATTGTGCAGAAAGATGATAACAGCCATTTTGCAGGGGGTCACTTCTCTGCAGGCAGACATAGACCTGTATAAAGCTGAGTACGCTAAGCACGCTGTGCTATATCGGACTTGGTGATGGTAGCAAGATACCAGTGAAGGAAAGAGGCTCCTTCGGGTTTCTCAGTGCCCAAACAAACAGATTCACTGCACAAGAAGAACCTATCCTTTTTTCCTGCCATCTCTCTTGCTCTGGCATTTCTACTGTTGCAGACCCAAAGTGAGCTGATTCAAGAAGCTGATGTGCTGCAAACTCGCCTTGCAGGGAAAGGATCAGTTCTTGCCTGAAGCGAGTGGGTGGCCTGTAGCTGGGGAAGGGGCAGGGATGTGTGGCCGTGGTAAGTGGGAGAGCAGGCTGGCATTGATGGAGAAACTGCAGCCTGGGCTGGGGCCATGCTTGGACCTTCTCCTCTTGCTTGCTACTGAGGTCTCACCCTAACACACCTGCAGAAAGCTGGCCACTTCCACAGCCTTCGCCTTTAGGGAGCCCTGGGGACGAAGGTTAGCATCTGCTCAGGCCTTGGTATGTGACTCTGCCTTGGACAAAGAATGCTATTAATTCAAGCTGTCTTGCTACATAAAGGGAATTGATTGCTCGATCCATGGACCCTGAAATTAGGGTGCTTAGTATATTCTTCAGCTTTAAGTAATCTGTGATTGCCAGCAGAAAAGTGACTTGCTTAACAGTGGCGACTGTTACTTCCCAGGACAACCTTCTTTATATTTGTCTGCAGACCTGATCCTCTTCTCCACAGAGCTGTAGGGAAAGGTATTAAACTAGAGTGTTTGGGCTGTGTTCTGGGTGGTAACCATTTTCGAATTTGCATTTTGACATGGTTCTTCTTAGAAGGGAAAATGGAAGTTTTATGACTTTGAGGACCTGAGAACTCTTAAAAGAGGATTTTTGTTTATTTTGATGTTTGTTACTCTCTTCAGGACCTTCCAGAATTGTTTCTACCATATTGGGAGGAAAAAAGCATGAGAGAATCCGAAATGCTCTATTGTAAAATTCAGTTTATTTACAGAACGAGTTTGCTCGCCATTAAGAAGTTTGAATTATTGTCGTAAACATCTATAAATAGTTTGAGTGCAGTCTAAGTGCATAAATTTTTGTGGCAAAACTTCAGTCCTTATCTCAAAGTATAAAATAGTCTGGAAACTAGGCATAAACTAGGCATAGATAATTAGTGGTACATATTCCATAAAGGTTCCAATAATTTTACTTGTGGTAAAAACAAAACTATTCTGTTGTACTATTAGTATCCACTTTGAGTAATTAATTTGTGATACCTGATGTTGCAGTGCTGTTGGTTTATCAAATTACCAGCAGTTATCTCAAAGTATAAAATAGTCTGGAAACTAGGCATAAACTAGGCATAGATAATTAGTGGTACATATTCCATAAAGGTTCCAATAATTTTACTTGTGGTAAAAACAAAACTATTCTGTTGTACTATTAGTATCCACTTTGAGTAATTAATTTGTGATACCTGATGTTGCAGTGCTGTTGGTTTATCAAATTACCAGCAGTTTTTTTTTTTCCAATATTGCTAGTGACTATTCAAAAAGATCAGGGAAAGAACTAACAGTTCTTGTGGTTTCATCTATGCATATAAAATACCACTGAAGAAGCTGTAGATTTATATATATATATAAATAAAAGAACATGTATAAGTATAAAGGAAGTGGTAATATACAGGTTATCTTAGGTGTATAAAGTGTACAAAAGTGTCCATGGTTTAATAAAGGAGGATATAAGCTGAAATGCTACTTAACATTCCATTTCAGTCGCTTTTGATGCATTCATTTCATTAATAGTTTAAACTGTCTTCTGTATATTGACCTTGTGGACAGTAGGAAGCAGTTTCCGCACCTCCAGGATTTTGATTGCATGTGCTTGTCCAGCTTTATTTTCTGTATTCATTTCTGAGTTTCTAAGCGATTGGTAAGTGCTCTGACACTTGCTATGAGTTGGTAGCCCTAGAGACTGAATTCCTGTGGGTGTTGAACCCACAATGGGCAGGTGTGACATTGCAGTAGCTGTGCCTGGGAGGGACAGTCCCACCCCAGCCTCTTGTCCCTGTCCCCATCCCCATGCTCCTACCACTTCTCTCCCACCCTAACTCCCCATACAGTTAATATCCTGCCAGTTAAACTTTCTAAAATGATGTAGATGCTTGTGTCAGCATAAGGAAGGGGACGAGGATACATGGCTAAGAGCGGGACGCAGTTTTGGCTGTTTCCTGCTACTAAACTGGTGGAGCTGTATGGTAAATCATACTTTCTTAATAGTGACTCCTGTACCTGTGCCTGCTTCTAAATATCAGAGCTAGTTCCTTCTCCAGACCAATCTATCTTTTGCATCCCTCTCTTCTCTGCTTCAGAGCATCAGCAGTGAAATTGTTGTTTCTATTGTGTTTCTGTGATAAATTTGGACCGCAGAATAATTTCACAGAGGTAGGTAGCTGAATTATTTGTGAGTTGGTGATTTTTCATTCACTGCAATTACCTAAAATAGACTTGAATCAATTGTCCATAGAAAGAAAATCCCTTCTCCTTTAATACACTTTCTTCTGAATCATCGTATCCTTCTTCTATTGCTTCAGCTAAAAGAAATACTAAACATAGTGTTCAAATTTCACAGCAGCTCTTTCAGCCAAATATTGTAAGTTCTTATACTGTTCATATTTTTCAAGAATGTAAATGGAAAGATGTTCAATAGTATGACAAAGTGGGGCAAGACATCTGCCAACCAGCTCATCAACCTGCTAAGAGCTTGAAACTAGGAATGACAGTGGAGGGAGATTATGACCCATAGTTCAGTTAGGTAGCAGTGAACTGGGGTGGAAAGCAAAGGGTGCAGGGCAAAGGGAACAAGAGAGACCTCAGGAACTGTAAAACAGGATGAAGAGGCACCCACCTTAAGTGTATGTATACAAATACATGCACTCTGGAAAACAAGGAGGAAGTCAAGTGCTGCATGCAGTCACGAGACTACATCATCATTGGAGTAGCAGGCTTGGTGTTAACAGCTCACACAGTTGGAGGTCTGTGAGGGATGGATACAAGCTCTTCAGGAAGGACCTGCAGGGCAGATGAGGAGTCGAGGTTGCCATCGTTGTGAAGGAGCTTCTCATGTGTATGGAGCTCTTCTGTGGGATGGGTGGGTGACAGTGTGCTTAAGAGTTTATAGGACAGGAACAGAAGAGAGGACTTTAAGGGTTACATGATGGTGGGAATCTGTTACAGGCCACCCGATCAGGGTGAGGAAGCAGACAAAGTCTTCTTTAAACAACTTGAAGTTGATGAATTGCTGATGTTGGTTTACATGGGGGACTTGAACCTCCTGATGCCTCCTGGAAGTGCAACGTAGTAGGACGCAAGCAGTCAAGATTTCTCGAGGGTGTTGCGAATAACTTCTTGATACAGGGTGGACCAACCAGGGGTGAAGCGCAGCTGGATTTGCTATCCACTAATAAGGAAGAACTGGTTGGAGCTCAAGATCCTGAGAAGAGTGAGAAAAGAGAGCGGCAGAGTACAGACCCTGGACTTTAGGAGAGCAGATTTCAGTTTTTCAGATTTCAGAAACTGTTAGGTTAGGATCCCATGGGTGGCAGCTCTGAAAGGCAAAGGAACTCAGGAAAGCTGGCAGGTCTTTGAGGTCAGCACCTTCCGAGTGTGAGAGTGGGACATCCCAATACTCAGGGAAACAAGCAGACATACGAGGATACCGGCTTGGCTTATCAGGGACCTCACGGCTGAGCTCCAATGCAAAAAAGGCAGTATATCGGAGGCGGAAGCGGGGGCTGGCTACAAAGGAGGAATTTATAAACATTGCCTGGGCATGCAGGGATGGTGCTTGGAAATCCAAAGCTCAACTGGAGGTGGGAATTGCAAGGGATATCAAGGGCAACAAGAAGAGTTTCTCTTGCTTCATTAGTGGTAAAAGGCTGAACAAGGAAAATGTGGACCCGTCACTGAATGGGGCAAGGGATTTAGTGACAGTGGACTGCGATACTGAGTGCCACCTTTGCCTCAGTCTTCACCAGCAAGGTCTCTCCGGCCTTTGTCTGCCAGGTGCTGGAGTGCCCCTTGATATGGCACTTCTGAGAAGGGGGAAAGGTAGAACTTGTGCAAGTCCAGAGTTCGGGAGCACAGACTCTCCTCCTCACAGGAACTACTGAGAAGCCTGGCAATTCCATATATATTTATGATCTTTTATATATTTCAAATTATAGCCACATTAAAAACTGAGGGATGGCAAAGGTTTTCTATTCACAGCAGAGCTTTCTAAAACAAGTGGCTGAATGAAAACACATCTGAGAAGCACTGGCTTCCTAGTTTGCGTTTGACCAAGTAGCAGTGGTTTCACTGAGTTGTCGAATGCTGCTTGCTTCTTCCTCTGCATGAAATGCAGAGGTCACCAATATAGAGAGATCACCAACAATATTGATGTTTGTGCATAAATATCAAGGTCACTGATGCAACTAGTATTACAGAGCCGCCTGAGAGATTCTTCTTTGTCATGTCCCAAAGGGAGATTTTGGGGTGCTTTTCAGGCCACTGGTTTGAAGAGAAATCTGAGTGTTGTTTTGTAAATACTGTGGGATCACTGTAGTGACACATATCATGTGTCTCCAGGGGAATGTGTTGCTGATAAAGAGCTTAATTAGGTGATTGGAGTCTTAGCAGAGGTTTCACACACACAAAAAATGGGACCCTTTTGAGAGACGTGCTATGCAATCTTTATCCTGAATACTTTCTATGCTTTCAGAAATTTGCTGTCATCAAATGTAGCACTAACGCATACAAGAGAGGCTGCTGTGGTTTTCACTAGTCAGAGAGGGGGTCAGAAATCATGATTTGTGTACGGTCGAAACGTGAAGATGTTAGATGGATTTGCGTTAGACAAGGACTGATCAAAAGAATGTAACAGATCTTGATTATTATTGTTCTTGATTTTATTTATAATTGTGAAGTTGCAGATGGTTTTAGTTTTATTTTGAAAGGCTTGACTTTGAAAGACTCATTTATATTCCCTTGAATTCTTAAGTAACCAGTAGTTCCTGGCTCAGCACAGAAGTCTGCCAAAGGTATTGTTTTGCAGGAATTCTCCTATAATTAGGTGATCATTATACTAACATTTTTTCCTAATCTCTAGCTATCTAGCTCTCCTCTGTCTCTGTAACTTTGAAGAGTCTCAACTTGTATGTGGAGTAAATTAAACTTCGAAGGATGTCCATTTATCAACTTGTTTGTTTTCACATTGATTCCCTTGAACAACTTTTGCTGAGCAGAATATACACAATTACTACATTTCTGATTGTTATTTATTAATGTCTTTAAATGTCTGGATGAATTTGCCTTTTTAGTCAGAAGGATACCTGTATAGAGTTCTAGCCAAAGTTCTTCCTTGAGAAGTTTGTAGAGAGGTTTCTGCATATACTCACAGTAATATATTGCTGTATATTTTCAGAATCGGGTTTATTCTGTGCGTATTACAGACATATCGTGTTGAAAGTAGTCTAAGCTACTTGACATCAGGTTTTGCAATTTATTCCCTTGTAACTGGAATTATTTTTAGTCTGCTTTCCAATGGAAGCAAAGCTTATTCAGTCTGCCTGCCTTTTTTGAACATGTTGACCAAATTCAGAACAATTCAGAGAAGGGTAGAGTTCTTAAAGATACCTAAGTTTCTACAGAATTTGTAAAACAAGGCTGTTAGGTAGTGAAGAGGGAAGTCCACCTGATGAAAAATGGCAGCATAAGCTTCCCGTCTTCTTAGACATAAGAAAATCCTTGCTGCGACAGCCTTTGTAAATACCCCAGCTGTGAGACAAGCTTCAGTCACACCTTTGAGAGGATTGCACACAAAACTCATAGTGTTGCTTATTTTGAAATACATTCACAAGGTGCAAATTGACATTCATTAGTTCAGATGCAGGGAAACTGCTGCAACTACCTTGCTTGCAGTGGTCTACATTATAATAATATTCATACAGTGGTTCCCATCTGGAAGCTTTACAGACTTAAATTCTTTCAGCATTATTACACGAATGTGAAAGATGGAAGTGTTATTCCTTTATTGCTATTACTGGGCAAACTGAAACAGAGAAATTAACTGAGAAACACAAGATTACACATGAAACCTGTGCTGCAGCTGGAAATGAAACCGTCTTCTATTCCTTTACTGGAAGAACCTTTCTTCCTTCACATTCTTGGTAGCCAAATGACACATTGAGAATCATGACTCAACTAGTTATTATTTATAATGAGAGTTTTAATTGGCGGTAAGTAGTAATTTTAAAATGGAAATGTCCTTGGATTATTTTGAATTCCACAGGGTGCATATTTGTTGCTATTGATGCCTTAAATGAGGAGAAAATTACTCAGGTCTAATTCTTTTTCTTTGAAGGCAGATGTTTGAAACAAATAACCTCACCACACCCTTTATCTGTGTGCCATCTGAACCAAAGCTAGGCGGTTATTTTGATTTTTTTCTATTACTCATAGGCAGGAAAATGTGGCAGAACAACATACGTATTCTTTACTGGGGTGAGTGCTTGATCAAGAACAATAACTCTCCAGGAATCGAAAGTTGGAAAGTACTGCTTTTGAAATACAAGAGTCACTGGGGTTTGTAGTAAATTAAGCAAAGTCTCAGCTTGTCCATAGTGAATCTTTAACATGTATGTCATAAAATAGAAGATGAAAATATTTTGAAAGGGAAAGTGAAATTAAAAATTTTGATTGTTTTTGCTCATTTGTCTGTCATGTATTCAAGCGGTAAGGGATAGGGCAGGTAGAAATGGGTGTTACAGGGAGCTGCAGACTTCTATGGCAAGCGAAATTACTGGAATCATTGGAATTGTTGTTTTAATGAACTTTTAACACTAAATTGTTAATATAGACAGGTTGGAATTTTATAAAAAGATAGGAAAAAAGATAATATTTGTTAATGATTATATGTGTATATTGCTGTGTCTATTTTTTAATGTAAAAACCCTCTTTTCTCTTGCCAATAATTTTTCCTGAGCTCCACAGTTTGGACTAAAGCACTTCTAAACTTAATGTCCCTGAAGGTGAATTTTGGAATTTTCTGCAGAAATGGTTCTACCCTCTCAAAGAACAAGAAAATGCAAAAACACTGCTGTTTGTTCATGTTAAAAATTCTCTTGAAGAGGATCTTGGGGGTGGGTGGGTGACAGACACCTTACAGCCAGCTGGCTCCTTACGGTGACTGCATGAAGAAAGTGAGGGCAGGAGGGGAGAGCGAATTTGGATTAAAAGCCCAGCAAAGAGCCAGCGGGAATGAAGGGAGAAGAGGCAGGGGAGTCATAGTGGAGGAGGAATCGGTAATAGGGGAATTGATACTTCCCGGGCAGTGGGAGTAGAAATGAAGAGTGGCTGGGAGGAGATGGGGCCGGGGGGGGGACTGGAAAGGGGTGGGTGAAGGAGTAGGGATGCGAGGAGGGATGGGACAGGGGTGAGAGAGCTGGAAGGATGAAATGAGCAATGTTTGGCTGGGCAAGGGGAACAGTGCATGGGAGTCTGGGAGTGGAATGGGGAGCCTGAAGAGGGGAGGACACAGCCATGAGGAGACACCAGATTGTAGAGATGGAGTAAGAAGAGAGCAGCTGGGGAGATGGGGGAGGTGAGAGACACAGAAATCCCCTCCCAAGCACAGAATGCAGTGCAGGAGTCCTGATTTCCATCCTACATCCTTGCTTTAAAGCAAATCTCACCAGCAAAGGGTATGCCTTGCTTTGCCTTACTGCTTGGGTTAGGTGACATAAAGTGTTAAATCTTATCAGGTGAGGAGAGCAGCAAGTGACTTGTGTGTGCTGTTAAGGTAACTGGGTCAACAGTTGTTCATTTGGCATCAGATTAATCATACATCCACTATATTACCTTGCTTATCATTTTCACTTCTGAAAGCCTGAGTCCAATGAGGTAATGCAGCACACAGTGGAAAGCACATAGGAAAGAAATACTCTTACTAGATTATTATCCTATTTATTATTACTTGTAATGCAGTAGCAGATAACTTTCTAATACATTTCTTCTCCAATACAGCAGGTAGTGTATAAGCTAATAATAAAAGCTAGTCTGTCCTAGGATTTCCCAAGGGAGGATGTCATACAGATCTGGGGGCTTTTGACAGTGTTCTCAGGTGAATGAAGAAACAGACCATGTGTTTGGGTATTAGTGAATATTTGAGTGTCACTCAGCATACTTTCAAGCATAATAGTTTTATGAGCAATGTCTTAAAAACTGGCATGAGGCACTGTAAATAAAGTATCCTTACTGATGCTTTGTTAGCTAAGCAGTTGGGTACTGCAGGGATGGACTCTAGGCTTCATTTTATTTTATATCCTCATTAGGGATTTGGAAGAAGGTAAATAGCATGCTAATGACTTTTATGATAATCCTTACATTAAAGTATATAAGTATCAGCAAAGAAAAAGGAGGGAAAAAAAGAATTATCAAATGACATGAGGAGTTATTTAGAGTAAAAATCTGAAAATGTACTTACCATGGGAATCTGTAAATGTCTTTTGAGACAGAATTTATTTTTGAAACATGAAAAACAAGGCTGGCTACATTTTTAAACCATAGTGTAAGGGCCAGCTCTTCACTGGAAGGAGAGACATAGAGTTGCCTGTCTTCTGCAACTGCAGTGAGAGAAGGTCCATACACATGCATAGCTGCACCTGAGCCAATACCCAGCTCTATTTTGCCCGAAGTGGGAAACCCAGAGGTCTGTCCATTACAGCAGAGCTGCTGAGAATGGCAATTGCAAGTAAGGGTTTTTTAATTTCTCTGAGGACAAACAGTAGTCCTTCAAGGAGTAAAATGGAAGCATCACACTACTGGCAAGTTAGAGATTTGTTTAAATTTATTATGTGCTTATGATATTAATAGATACTTAGAATGGCTTTCTGCCTAATATTAATATCATTCTTTCTAGTTCACCATAAAGTCTATTATTACTTTATGCAGTCATTTTCTTGTTACAAAAATGAATCTATTCCTGCAAAGTAATGAGATGGTTTCTACAAAGTTGCTGCCACTGATTTTAATCAAGCATTTTTCTCATTTAAGTACAAAGGGGTGTATAATACTAGTCAGATCCTCTTGCACAGCTAGCACATATCCTAAACATTTACATACCAAATTTCAACCTTATTGGTAAATTCTCCTAAAGCCTGCCTGATTGAGATGTCATGCATTTTAAAGATTACATTTATGTTATGACGATATCCTCAGGGCATGACTTTTTGTTATAAAGTTGTCATTTCTGGATTTAATATTATAAAAATGAAATTTCAAGTTGATGTAGTTTACAGACATGTTTACCTACTTTATAGAAGCAGAGTTTGAAACATTTGGCTGGAAAGATTGAATCTATACATTATTGTTATATGTATGTGTGCATGTAAATATCTATAACATTATATCTTGCTAATTAATACAGAAAATGATCTTCAGTCATTAAGCTTCTTATGACACAAATGATCAGTGTGATCAATGGCAATCTTTTCCAATCCCTTTTTTCTGTTTTAAATCGTACACATCATAAGCATTATGGATTCAAATGATAGCTACGGTTTTCCATAAACCATACAAGAACCGGCACAGTGTCATGAAATTCTGATAAATATCTGCATTGATAATTTAAGTAAGATATACTGAGCAGCATTTTCAGAAAGCTGAGCATTGTCCTAAGGCTTTTTCACTGAAGACAAGGGAGTGTTTAACTGTTTACATCAGTGCAATTAGTTAGACTGATTACATGTATGTTTTTTAAAAGCCCACATACTGTATTTTAAAATTACTGTATTAGGATATTCCACATGAAGTTTTAGACTATGCTTTTTTCAGGAAAAGAAAATTGTCTTTGATGTCTTTTTATAGAATCATAAAATCAAAATAAAATGTAAAGTTTAAAAAAAACCCCACATAATACAATTTTTTATCAGTCCTTATGTCTGATGTTTGCAATTTCATCTATTGTAACTCACTTCTATGACATCATCTTTTCTGAAATACTGAATAAAAGATTACCCTATAGATTTCAGCATTTCAGGATGCTTATCCAGCTTTATCTTTAAGGATATATTTTAAATTAATTAATGAATTATGTTGCATTTATGGTAGAGTTAGACAGCTGCCACAGAATAGCTCATTTGGTTGGTTCTGTCTGTGCTCTTCTGTCAGTCAAGGCAAAGTAAGTCATAATAGAATCATAGAATAGAATCATAGAATAGTTTGGGTTGGAAGGAACCTCTAAAGGTCATCTAGTCCAACCCCCCTGCCGTGGGCAGGGACATCTTCAACTAAATCAGGTTGCTCAGAGCCCCGTCCAACCTGACCTTGAATGTTTCCAGGGATGGGGCAGCCACCACCTCTCCAAGTAACCTGTTCCACTGTTTCACCTGAGCTCAGGCTTCCTTATATCTAGTCTAAATCTACCCCCCTTTAGTTTAAAGCCATTCCCCCTTGTCCTGTCGCAACAGGCCCTGCTAAAAAGTTTGCCACCTTCTTTTTTATAAGCCCCCTTTAAGTACTGACAGGCTGCAATAAGGTCTCCCCGAAGCCGCCTCTTCTCTAGGCTGAAAAACCCCAACTCACGCAGCCTGTCCTCACAGA
>NW_008794446.1:5613653-5679711 GCF_000699145.1 Aptenodytes forsteri | reverse complement strand
GGCGTTTTTGCCTGACTTCCTCTTTGTTGGGATGCATCGCTCCTGGGCTTGGAGGAGGTGATCCTTGAATATTACCCAGCTTTGTTGGGCTCCTCTTCTCTCCAGGGCTTTGTCCCATGCACTCGACCAAGCAGATCCCTGAAGAGGCCAAAGTCTGCTCTCCTGAAGTCCAGGGTAGTGATAGGGAAGTAACAGCTTGTCTCTACTGAGTAGCTAAGGTGGCCGCGGGCATACAGATTTTGGTATGTAAATCAAACATTATGAGCCAGTGTGTGTATCTCAGAGACACGCCTGAGATCTGTCTAAACACGTGAACTAGGTAATTGTTTCTTTCAACAGTGACTTTTCTTTCCTTCCACTTCCTCAGGAGTGTTTCATTCTCTGTCATGCGTCAAATCTGATGCTCAAGCACTCATCTGCCCAGCAGGTGAAATCTGCTGAAGTGGGCCCGTGCACAAAGTGGGGAGTCCTGGGGTTTTCACTGTGCCTTCACCTAAACAGAGAGTAGGGGCCAGTTAGCCTGGGTCTAGCTGCAGGAGAGAGCATCCACCCCTGTGGTTTTAGTTAAGTGCCTAGTGTATGTGAGGGTCATATTTAACATACTCAGGGTCTTTAAAATAATCTGATTAACTGTAATCCTTTCACATTTTCATTTATCTTATTTAAAGATGTTAAGAAAATTATATGCAACAAATATTGCTGTTATAAATGCAGCATTTACTGTTGGTTAGAATGAAGTAGAAGAAAATAAATCGGTGTAAGTGGGCATTCATTTTACTGGTCATCACCTTGGCATCTTTTTATCTCATGTGAAAGACTGATTTATTTTGGATTAGTATCTTGGTCCTGATTGGTCTGGACTGGGTACATAAAAAGCCTAATGTCCATTTTATAGCATTTAAAAGTTCCTATATGTTCCTATATGTTTTTTGTGCAGCTGTTACTTAGTGGCATTTCATATCCCAAGGATACACTGTGCCAAACCAGAGATGCCTTTACTAGGAAGAGTATCTGGAACAATTCTTGCTTTGGAGACTGATTCTTGCCCTACCTGTTGCTCTGCTTTGTGGGACAATAGACTGGGATTCAAAAAGAAGCCTAGGATGAAGATGAATATGACAGAAATGATTTAGAATGGCTCAGACTCAGGCAGAAAACAGGTAGAAATATCTAAAGGATCTGATTTGGAGGGATTCATGAAGTGTATCTAACACACAGTGACAACAACAAGAGGTAATTTACCAATTTAGGCATGCCCTTGCCCAAATACCTTTATTGTTTAATGTTACTTTTCATTATAATTGTAATTTAATCGATCACATAATTTTTAGTAATTGTCACTCATTGGTTAACTGAGTGGCAACTACTGAGCTAGAGCCATGCTTGCTGTTATATTTAATCTCTAAATCAAAGCACATTGAATTCTTTCTTCAAATTTGACTAACCTTGAAGAAGTGGGACATGGGTAATCCTTACTGTTCTGGCTGGTAGCCAGAAAATGAGAGTGCTCTCCAAGAAGGTGGGAGATGAGAGTTCAAAACCCTGAGGATTAATTAAGCATTTAACCCAAAGCTACCATCTTCTAGGTGAGTTCTCTAGCTGTTAAGCTGTTACAAAAAGCAGTTACAGCCAAGTTGAAAAGGAGAGGAGCTGCTTCTCTGCTCTGCTTTGTACATCTGAAGTGGCCCAACAATGTGAGGTCCATGTGGGGATGTATCTCAGGTGGTGTTGGGCCCAGGTTGGCTGTTGTGGATCCTATTCTGAGTTGCTGCCTGACTCACTGGGAACCTGATCATTTGGGTCAGTTTTCTGGTTTCTGTTCCACAGGCCAGGTTTAAGCACTCCATTTCTCAACTAACTGGAGCCCCGAGTGAAAGTGTCTTTGGAAATGCCGAGTCCTCACAATGGTGATGGTCAGCTGAGAACATACTGAAAATTTCTGTGCCCCTTTCTGTGTGTATATGGAAAGAAATGTCAACGCTGGTGTATAAATTCTTAATTTATTAACAGCCTTATGTACCATTTCAGGTACTTGAGTTTCATGCTTCATATAGTTTTGTACATGCTTTCTTACTGACAAAGCCGTTCATTATCATTGGGTTGCCATGGAGTACTGATCACATGGATCTGGGAATAATAACCCATTATGCTAATATAGCTTGTTATTGTGTTTGATGCGAAGTGATGTCCCATAACAATAGCTGATGCTTGTAACTAATACAATTTATGGTAAGATCACAGTTTATGGAACAGCGTTGCCAAACATTGCCTAACCTCTTTTCCTTGAATTATCTTTTTGATTCCATGCCTATTTACAAAACCATTTATGCATTTTTTAGGTCAATATTGTTCTGGTTTTAATTTCTTTTTACAGTGAGAATCAGGGTTTTTTAACAGAACAATTCTGGCCTATTTGCTTCATGCTAGAAACATGTTTTTCTTCTGAGCTCTCCTGCCCCCTTGGAGCCTCAACTTTGTGTTACAAAGTTCCTTTTGCGACAGAGGCAGGACAAGTTACTGGATCTGGTGAACTTCTTAGGTGCCACAAGAGAAGAATGAAGAAAATTATGTTCTAGTAGGTAGAATGGTAGTGGAATACATAATTCTGTAATGCACACAGCATTACCACAGCCTTTCTTATACACTCAAGTATGAAACTGAATTTTATTTCAGACTGTGCAGGACTATGCAAGGAACGGGCCTTGAATCTTTATATTGATTCAGCTTTGTTCCATAGCAGATGAGCAGGCATTTGTTGGTGATCTGTAACTTGCACTAAGACGTGGTTTTAGACAGTCCACCTTCACGTGCATGCGAACGTACATTCAATAGCATTTCAGCCATGGTTTTTCTGTGCTCCTCAGACATCCACTCAGACAGTGGAATATGGCTTCCCTGGAGCATATCACTGCGCCTTCAGAGCGCTTCACTTTTCTATACAAGCATTCTCTTAAGGCAAACCACTGTTTTGTATGGTTATCGCTTTTACTTATAAGGCATATTTATAAATTATTCTGGCAGTGTACTTTTTTTTTTAAATATTCCCTGAAAATTGAATCATCCCAGTAAGTTGCCTCCAGTTTTATGTTCCCCTGAGGTGTATTCTACAAAACAACCCTTAAAATCAGCTTCTGTTTTGGCAAAGCATGTTTGACAAGCAAACCATCATGGCAGGAAATTATTACATAGATCACAATGATACTCGGATCACACAAGTTATATTTGTACTGGGATGTGCAAAGAGAAATCAAGTACTGACAGGCATTCACACTTCTGCTTCTTGATATTACCAAGACTAGAGATAGAAGAATCCTTTTTAGAATATCTGTATTGTACTTTTACCAATGAAAGATTGTTCTCAGCAATATGTCTTCTACTAATGTATTCAACGAGTGATAAATTATACAACCAGAAAAAGCATTGTGTCATCCAGTCTGTTCTCCTCATAGAGCAGGCTTTATGGCTTCTCTGAATTAATTCCTGTTTGAGCTAAAGCACATCTTAAAAAAAAAATCTTAATTTAAAATTTCCACTAATGGAAGAATCAGCACCAGCCTTAATAGCGTTCTGGCGGTTAATTTCCTTCCCTTTGTGTTTAACTTCTTTAATGCATTTGTCTAGTTTAAAATTCCAGACACGGGATGTTACTGAACGAAGAGCTGTCTGTTAGCAAATTTCTGTTCCTCATATTCATGCGTAGCAGGCATGGAAGTAATCACGCCTAACTTTCAGGCATCCTTGGTGTTTCTGTTGCATCTGACATAGTCAAGCCTGGCTTTCCTGATAGCCAGTGGAGAGAAATATGCACTTTCAAGGTACCGTTCAGATGAGCTGCTTTAGACGTGTTTATTAGGAGGTAATGAATCACACCTTGGAAGTGCCTGAGTGCTTGTGTTGTCTAAAAAGGCATTTTGGGTTGAGTGGCTGCATGTAAATATGTTTTGCAAATAGGTGCTGTAGGTGCAATAGGTGCAAATTCCTGCCATTAGAGGATATGATTAAATGACTGTGTAACTTTCTCATCGTCCAACTAAACTAAGTTTTAAGGCAAGTTTTCCCGTCATTAGTTATAGTTGCCTTTCCTGAATGTCCTCTAGTTCATCAGCATCTTTCTCAAGTTGCAGACACCAGAACAGGACTGAGCATCCAGCAGTGTTTGCAGAGACACTGGCAGTGAAGCAGTAGAGTTTTCCTGCTTTTGCTTTTGTTTATCCTGCTTGAAAAGGCTCTCCATAGCTCTTCAGGTCACAAGAATAGCAGCCTGTTTTCAACACATTAGTCATCCTGGTCTCAGGCCTTTTTTCACAATCAGTGCTTCCCAGGAATAGAAAGCCTTATTCTGTCCCTGTGGCGTGCGTTCTTTGTCTCTGGCTATGCAATTGTCCATAGGTTAGAATTAATATCTCATATATTCTTTGCTTGCATTTAGTTTTCAAAATGCTATTCAAAGTAGAAGGACTTTTTTTTTTTTCTTCTGTCTACCACTTTTAATTTGTGTTTTGCTTGTAAACTTTATAGAAATGTTTTTGTTTTTATTTTATGTCATTAACAGTAAGGCTAAATAGTACAGGACGAAGAACTGGTCTCTGTACCTCCACTAGAAGTACATTCATTAGGGTGTGATTCTCCCTTAACCTGTGTTGAGAAGTATCTGTTACCTAGCTTTTAAGCTATTTTTGTTGTGAACGTTGATATTTTGGTTCTCATTTTACAGTTTGGTAAGATACCAATCCAATTGCCAAACAGAAATATAAGACTACACTTTTAACCTTGTTAACCAAATTTATAATCTCATAAAAAGCTACAGTTAGTTTAATAAAATCTACTTTCCATAAACCTATGCTTATGGCATTGTATTATTATACTTTGGTTCTTTATTAATCAAATGCAGCCATTCGTGGATTAATATCAGGCAAACTGTGTTGTGGTTGCCTGGATTGTCCTTGCTGACACTTCAAGAAAACCTGATACAACATTAGCTTTGTCCCAGCCCTCAGGAATACTGAATTTCCCTTTGAATATCCCATAAAAGAAATCTTTTTATTATTTTCAAATGTAATTAGGCTCTTCAGTTTTTCTAAGGAATTACTCTGTTTTCTCAGTGTTTAAGCTGTTTATTTGGAAAATCCAATGTTAACCTTAGGATTCTTTCTTTATTTTCATAACTAACTGATGCAGAGTTCATCTCCATAGGTGCCTGTTCCTCTCCAAATTTAATAACATATTTCTGGCAGTCACTTATTCCAAAACATTTAGACATTTCAATATATGGAAGGATCCTTTTTTCTGTCATGGCCCACTGACCAGCGTGAGAGTAATGTCCTGTCCATGTTGTGTTTGGTATTTGCAACTGTCTGGTCATGCAGAAGGTCCCTCAGACAGCAGCTAAATTCCATGTGCTTCATTCACCTGTTCAAGTGAAAGTTTTTCAGTGGGCAGGTGTACTCAAGCCAAACTTTCAAAAACCTTCGCTGAGCTCATGTGGTTGGTAAAAGTAATTATCTTGTCCCTGCTGGTTTTATATTTCAGAGTCACCACGAGGAATATTTATGTCCTGGAGTCTGAGTCTAGCAAAGCAGCAAACATTTACATTTGCCTTTAGGTTTGTGGCTAAGAAACAAGTGAACTCCACTTTCAAAGAAAGAGTTGTTAATGTAATGTTAATAAAGGGTTATTAGGTACTACAGCATCATAATAGTGTGTGGCTAATAAAAGATGACACATTGTGTGTTGGGTTGTCTGTAAGCAAAGAGGCCAAATAGTGTTTAATTTAATATAGAAGATAGACAATGTTGTGTGCTGCTGCAGACAGTATTAAGTAATGACAGTAATGATTCAATCAGACATAGAGTAGGGGATTGATAATGATAATTATTAATCCAGATTTTGGCTGCAAAATTTTTTCTCTCCTTTTTCTTTGTATAGATGTTACTTTGTATGCTCCACTGTAGACGGAAACACAAATGGATGTCTGACTTATTCTCATGTTAGTCTTTATTCACAGAAATCTCTCCTGTGGTTTCATCACAGAAAGCTTCACAAAATTTTGTAAAAGTCTTCTTGGTCTGTGAGGTTTTAGCTTGCCAGTTCACAGTGCCAGCTTGTGGCTTGGTTTACTTCTGGTATTATGCCATTTTCCACCCACATGAGCAAGGGTATGAATCCTAGCCAGCAGCAGCTGAAATGCACCATGATGCAGTTCAATTTGTACAAGATGCTCTTGAAGAGTTTACAGACTTAAGAGTGAGAGTCATCTCTTAAAACCTTGGATGCATATCTTTGTTGTCAGTTCTCCTTCAGTAATCACTGACAAGTGATAGGGACCAGTAGAAAGCGATTGATTCTGTCTTAAGCTAAAAATCTAAGAAGGATATGATGAATCACCTAGAAATGTCAGTCTCTCTTCATTTCGTCTACTCGGAGCCTAGATGGCTGGATTAAATTTGATATTTGGCTTGTAGGTGGCAAAATTTGAACCTTTCCCTAAAGGGCAGCCATAGAGTAGATCAGGTGCATCAGAAGATGAGGTCAAGGAAGCAACTACCGTCTTAAAGATTTTTCTTCAGTGTAGTACTACACTTTGAAACATAACTAAACATGACATCATATTTATTATGGCATGAAATAAGCAAAACTCTTTAGGAAATCAACTCTTAACCACTGAACAGTCTTAGGTCAGTAGGACTGTTCAGACCATGCAATTTCAGAGGGAAATGAGCTACAGGCTGTTTCTTTTTGTGCGTCAGTAATAAAACACTGCTTATGTTTGCACAAGTGCATTATAACATGCTCAGGTTTTCATTCACATGTGTACATTACACAGAAGCCACGTCATCCATAACCAATACACTGTTTTCATTCCAGTGAAACACATGAGTTTTTAACAGAGTGATCCAACGTCCATCAGTGGTTTGGAAGAGCAAGTGTGGACAAACAGACAACAAAAATTCAGGGAACGTTCCGGTTCTAACATCTGAGGTAGCTATTGAAGTTGGAATAGGACTCAGATGCAAGCATTTAATGTCTTTCTGTAGTAAAAAATAAACAGTTTAATTATCTTTTTAAAATTCCATCTTATCCAGACTCTGACAATTTTATTGTAAAACATTTAAGGAGAAAAGTATACTGTCTCCAAGAGAAAATGTGTAGGGAAGAAAGATGCAGGTCACATCCTCCCTGTTTGCTGGTCCCTCTTTTGGAAGTAACTATTCCTTCTCTTTTGGACTCTTTTAGCCTTGTGCTTCCTCGGCACTTTTCCAAGTTCCCTAAAAATAATTCTTCCGCTAACACCCATCAACCACAAAACGACAGGAATATCTTCATCTCCCTGTCTCTGAAAAGGAAAGCAAACCCAACAAAACATCTGTCTAAAAATAGGAAGCTATTTTCTGATCCAACAAAACCAAAGTGGAGGCTAGCTTTTTCCCCTAATACATAAAAAAATATAAAAGAAGAGTATGAACATCTTTATTTAAAATAAAATGCTTTTTAAGCTCTATTTGAGCCCAAAGAAATTCTGGCATAGTTTCAGAAAGAAACCTTTTCTTTGTTTTAATTTTTTAAAAATCAGTTAATCTACTCATCTGAAAATGATGATCTGAATATATCTCTCCACCCTTATTTGGAGTTTTTACTTTTGGAATAACTGGCAAAGATAACAAAACTTTTGAAGTTATCTAGTAAAGATAGCAAGATTTTGAAAGTATGTTGTTAATCTCAAGTCAGCCTTCAAAGAGGCAGCATGTCATTACCATATAAAACACAGAAACTGAGAAGTATTTATGTTTGATTTGGATCCCATCAAAAGCAACACAGATGTTTCCTTTAGTGAGAAGTCACCCCCAAATGGAGCACCCAAATGACAATTGAAAATTGTTATGGAATTGTCCACAAGATTTCCCATGTCATTTAGCTTTTTCAAGTCTTTAATCTTATAATAAACCAAGCAAATTCTAAAATCAGCACAGCTAAAAATCTTTATGTTACATGCCTAGATTCTCACATACCTTCAGCACGGTGGTATATGTAAACAAGAAAATAATGATCTAGAGGAAAAAGAGCAGAAAAATAAATGGTGAGCAAAGAGAATAGGCAGGAAGAATTGCTTTCCTGCCTCACGCAGATGTCTTGCAGGGATCTGAGATAAGAACCTGGGGAACATTGTTAAGCTGCTCAACCCCTAGGAGAAAGAGAGAGGGAAAGTCTACATCTTACAGGATCATAGTAACTAGGAGCTTTGCCAAGTCAGTGAAAAGGACTTCAGAAAGTGGATGGACGTATATGACAGGATTTCCTGTTTGTTTGTTTGTTTTGGCAATCGTCATTCTTGAATCCCCTGCATATGGAGACACGGTCTCTCTCAAGAGGAGAAAATGTGTTCCACCCACTGCTTTACTCTATGGGGTCTCATATCTATTACCCCTCTCTTGCACCGAATAGCAGTGCACATCTGAGGATTACAAAGCTTAACACCTACCTGCCAGCAGCTGGAATGTGAGGGCCAGAAGGTTGCTAGACGCTAATAAGGCCAAACCAACAGTTTTAACCTTTCCAAGGTACCAGACTGAACAAGATCCTTAGCTTCAAAGCTAACAGGCACTTCACCACATACATCCTTCTCAAATAAGACCTGTCAGTGTGTGTAAGGACTGTTCTAATGTTTCCCTGAGCTTGGGCAAAGATACCTGTATTAAAGTGGTTATTTCCTAATGGGGTTCATCTCAGAAGATGGCGGCTTCATAAGCATCTCTGAGTGGAATGAGCATTTGAGCTCTCTGTAGATGTGCAGAGAAGAGCATCCCCCACAAGTGGTATTTTAGCATCCATCAGGGCTACTGAGTGGCCATATACTTATTTTCACGGATGCTTCATTTTGTTTCTATCTTGCAGAGGACTGGATCTGATTGTTAAGAAATTACCACATCTGGGACTTGTTCTGAGGCTCCATTCTGCAAATCATTGTCCACCCCTGGATTCAGGGGAGTGCAGAATGGGTTTACTGCAAGGAGTTAGCCTCATGTCCTGAGATGTTCAGTCTCACTGAGGATATCATACGATCTGTCTTAGACGTGCTGTGTTATAACATCCCTGAAGATGCTGAAAATAAATTGAAGAACGGCATGTGTATGCACATGCACACACACACACGAAGTTCAAGCCTCCTTTTTCTTGGCTAGAGTAGTTGGGTTGACAAAGCTTTATCAGCAACTCTGCCGCTTCTTAGTGGATGTACTAATTAGTGGATATCCTAATTAGTCTCCTGTTTTCTGGCTTTGCTGTTCCTTGTGTTCACATAGAATTTACACTCTCTTGTTGTGGTAAGGAATAGAAAGTTTGGAGAAGGATTGCCCAACCAAGTCTACAGGGGCTGGAACTGTCTTCTGTAGTTCAACAAGTATTCTGAAAAGAGTGGAATAAATATATCTAAACCTAGCAACAGCATTTTTTCACTAAGTCTTCGGACAGAAATAATTTTAAATGTTGGTCCTATGTCAGTTAAATCTGTGACGAAGTCCTGGAATGCCTTTATCACTGAAGATATCTCCTTCCTTTCTCTTCCCCCATGCCATTTTACACAAATGACTCTCCTGAGGCATGTCTCTTTAAAGAAACGGAGGAATCTGAAATTTATGAATTAGCCTTTTCTCCCTTACAGTTTCAGCATAATCAAGTAGTTTGAGAATTTCCATTTGGAAGAGCTTAGGTCATCTCTCACCACCTTTTTGGAAATCCTCCCAAAGCTGTTATTCCCTTCAGACTTGTTTTCAGAATGAGCTGTTTTGCTCCAGAATCTTGAGCTTCTTATACTTTTCCCCACTGACCTCACGACCTTTCCCATTTTAGCTTCTAGACTACGTAGTATTTCCTCTGGCATAGGGATTTACATGCTATGCCCAGACTTTTGTTTTGCATGGAATTGTTGGGTTTTATCTTTGTTACATTGCAGACCATCTATCTAATTGGTCAACCAGAGTAACTCTTCCTGAAGATTCCTGTGTTTGGATTAAATAGGCTTTTGAAAGACAGGATGAGTTGGGATAGTTTTATGTCATGCTCTTGTGTCAAGACAACTGCACAGAACAACCTACTGTCTTCTCACAGTAGTTGCTTGAACAACAGTTTTAGACAGAGTGTTCAGAGTCTCAAGTTTTAAAATACAAGTTCATTACACATTTATATTATGTGTAGTTTTGGAGGCAACTTTGTTCTACTAAGAGGGAAAATATGTTTGAGCTTTTTGCAATATCGACTCACATACATTCTTATTGTCTGTATGTGCCTGTATCTACTGTCTGAGTCTACATACTGCTGTCAGTGAGTGAATTTTTCACTGCAAAGAACCCCCTCACCTTCAAATGAGCCTTCACAGGGAATCAATTTC
This sequence comes from Aptenodytes forsteri, assembly GCF_000699145.1. Taxonomy (NCBI): domain Eukaryota; kingdom Metazoa; phylum Chordata; class Aves; order Sphenisciformes; family Spheniscidae; genus Aptenodytes; species Aptenodytes forsteri. Next base: position 5,669,330 of record NW_008794446.1, on the reverse strand, counting down.
ATGCAATATGAATATTTGCCTACATGTTTTGTTTACTGCTTATTTTCCATTTTTTATTAAAATAGACAAGCTTTGCAGCATTACATTCAGTTAAGCGTAGTATCAAAGCTCCACAGTTGATACTCTCTGCCTGGGACATACATATGCAAACAGTAATTACAGATCTCTCCAAACCTAGGACAATGTATGCCAGCCTCACTACAGTTGGAAGAGCAAATGGTTTCCAGCACTAGAGAAGGAAAGCTATGTCTGCAATGCCATTGCTTATGGCAGATTCATACAGCAGCTTTTATATGGACCTTAGAAATTGCTATAGACCATACAATCAGTTTTTCTTACATTTCTTTTAATAGTTAGTTTAAATTATATTTAGGTATATTCTTCAATACAAGAATATACCCTTAAAAAGGGTATATTTACTCCCTAGTTTATCAACTCTTTTAATAAAAAATGGAAAATTAGCAGTAAACAGAACATGTAGGCCAATATTGCATGAAATTGATTCCCCGTGAAGAGTAAGGCCAATGCTGGTACCACTGTAACTTACACTTTTATTTGCCAAATAGTCTGGATGTGGGACTCAGATGTGCACTGAATTCTTCCTGGTCTTTCATTTTTGAGTGTAAATCCTTGTAAGAGAGGATCAGAAAAACAAAAAGATCAGACATTAGTAGCATCAATTGCTCATCATAAAGTCCTGTACTTTAAATAAATGTATTTCCTATCATATATATTGCAAATCATTACTATTATGTTTTATTGGTTAACTTTATGCCTTTATGGTTATTTTTTGTTGAAAAATGCAAATTAATTATGAAAATAATGCTTACATTAAAATAGTGCTACTACTGCATCTTACTAATATGCTGGAATAACATTTTCCTTGGGAATCTTACAGTTTCTTTCACCAAGATAAAAATGGATCTGCTAGACTTTTAGTTTGTTTCTTTCAGCAAAGGTTTCCCTTGAATTTTATTCTCTGTCTATCAAGCTCAAACTAATTGGGAATGTTCTCCTTCAAAGGGTGAAAAAGCCACCTTTTGGTAACCTTGGCACATGTAACATATCCTTGTAAATTAAATTCTTCATGCTTTATTTAATAATGTGTTTTCTTTTTAATACTATAATTGCAGTTTTAAAACAAAGAAAATTTTCTTAAGAGTTATTTCAGCAGATGTATAATTATCCTTAAGGATATGTGGTTTCTCACTGACTCTTGGCATGGGAAAAGAAGAGATACTGCATTGCTTTTATTGCAAGGAATTTAAACTGTATGTACTTTTGGCCAAAAGACCTTAGTTACAAAACAAAACCCATCCTGTGTTGTTTCTGTGCTTTGCATTTCTATACTAATTGCTTTCAGCTTGGATTGTATGAGAATATGTGTGTTTGACATGCATGGTTTGTTTGTGTCGAACTCCATTATCCTGTCTCATGTTCTTGGAGTGCCTGAAGTAGTTTCGCTAATCTGTCAGCATAGTATGTACTTGTGGATAAATATAGACATGCAGCCACTCCGTGAGTGGTCATCATCATATGCTGAAGCTAAAAATTACCCCTTTGGTTATGGAAAGGCTGATCTGATCCAGAGGCCTGCTCTAGCTCACACACTGTAGGTCTTTAGCACTTGTCTATTAAAAAACAAAATGAAAAAACTAAAAGAAATGTCTGCCTCAATGCTGAAAAATTTATAGTGAAGTATGAAACAGGATTATGAAACAACTAGTTTCCTTTTCGATTTTAGTTAGAAAAGGATTCTAACTTTTCTAACTGAAGGAGTGGAACCTTTCAGGTATTCACAGGCTCATGGATATTACAGTAGCATGTTGGAGAAAATCCAGCGTGATCGGCTTTATTAAGGGGCTCGGTAGGTATGAAAATACTGCAAATACATGTTTCGGTTTGTGTTACTAGTTTGTTTTTTGTTGCTAAAGTGTATATTTGACACAGTTAACTAGAAAAAAAGCAATCTCTGTTTCTTCTGCTGAAAGATACTAAAAATTCAGTAACTGTGCTTGGCTGAAGTTGTATCCAGTGTAGCACAGACTCTTGGCTACTGCATTGTGATCGTTCTGTTGTTTTGCTTCATTGCAGAGCTTTAAGAACAATACCTGTAGTGTAAATCATAGCAGACTCTCTTATGATAATTTAATTTTGTACTCATCCCCATTATCAGCTTAGTGACTCTGTGTGTGTGTGTGTGCATTAAAACTACTGTGCTTTTTTACAACTATTTCTCTGATCAGGGCAATGATCAATACAAGAAAAAAATCAGCAGTGATTTTCGTTCAGTAATCCTTTCTGTGGATAGTATATGAATTTAATTTTGTACTCATCCCCATTATCAGCTTAGTGACTCTGTGTGTGTGTGTGTGCATTAAAACTACTGTGCTTTTTTACAACTATTTCTCTGATCAGGGCAATGATCAATACAAGAAAAAAATCAGCAGTGATTTTCGTTCAGTAATCCTTTCTGTGGCAATAGTATATGGTTGTGGTGACAACCATATGTGATATTGCATTGCTACTTCCATATTTACTCCTTGTTTTTCATTTTCTAAAAATACATAACATTGAGAAAATCTTATGGTTGTAGCCTGAACTAAATGAAAATATTCCGTAGGAAAAGAGTATCATTTGAAATCCAGCTTATTGCAGATACAACAGAAAAATAGGGAACATATCTTGGAAACAAGAAAATGGGTTGTTTGAGAGAAGTAGCCCTCAGACAGAATTTCACCCCAGAGTGGTACAGACATCTTATAGTTGATCAAACATAGTTAATCTTTTTTACAGATTTTCCTAGGATAGGAGATTTAAATACGTATACAACTTTCTAAAATTGACCTACAGATTCCCTGCTATTGCAGGGCCCTCGGGCATCAGGGTTGCCATGGTCTCCTGCATGTGGATCACCGTTCATTCTCCTTGGGAATGAGCTACTTTTCTCTAGGTGAAGGGTTTAGTTTAATGCAGTACTTGTGTGGTGAGCAGTACCCTACAATATGTTAGGAGTTCAAACTAAATGTTTCAGTGGTCCATTCTGGTACTTCTCTTTGTAGATCATTATTATTTTGAAATCAGATAGTAAAAACTTAACTTGTCAATTAAATAAATATTTAGAAATGAGTATAACGCCTTCCTCTCACCCCACCCCCACCAGATATCTTCTGCATAAACCTGTATCACCATTTGCGGTGATTTCTCAGATGCAAATTATGCCTTTTGTTTAATGGGGCAGTGTTTCACTGGTATAGATGGCAAAAATGGGCACATCCTTTTTATTGCTATTTTTAGGCCCACATTATAATGTGTCAACATAAAGGGACCAATCATGGATGACTTTAATGCAGCTGTTTCTTAAATTTTGAGTCCTTGATTTCCAGTTTTATGTCTCAGAGGCAACTTTTTTTTAATAAGCTTTGTAGGGCTCTCAGTCTAGGAAAAATAACTATATTCTGTTAAAGCTCATACATCATCAGTATAAATGTCGGTGATAGTCTAGTCACTGGGCCAGATTTTTGCAATGCAAATATCAAACATATGCAAATGCTTGAGATAATGGAACTGAAAAGATGCATTAGAAAGCCAAACCTGTATATAATAGTTCATGACCAACTCATGATCAACTCAGAACCCTTACACTGTTGGCAATGTTAACTTCCACACTGAAGATGCTTATACGGAGTTAGCAGCTACAAAATGATCTTTTAAAAATTTGAACTAAATCAGTGTCACATGTCAGTCATTTCTATAACTGCTGTAATTGCTGTAGCAATGATAGATGTTAACCCCCGGGATATCCTTTTACTTTCCTTTGGGGGAAAGGCTGTACAGTCCTATATTTCAGAGAAGAGCTAAAATAAAAATTTTTGGTGCACTGACAAATCTCACAAATAATTGCATTTCTCTATTACAGTGTGCAAATAATTGATTTTTTAGTTAGATGTCTGGAAAAAAAAATTAGATCCGCCTGTGTCACAAACCTAACAGCATTGTTGTTAAAAGGCCTCCTGCTAACAATGACTATGTGGATTTAAATTCCAGTCTCAAAATCCTGGCTGAATGCCACGATGATTGAAGATAAGGGTGGCAGCTCCCAGGTAGTGTGACTAGGTTTTCTTAAACTTAATTTCATAAGGAAGTGAGGCGTGCATGATCTCACACACTGCCTTCCATCCATCTCTCCTGCATGTCCCTCCGTAGTAAATTTTGAACTTAGTAGCCAATTTAAACCAAAATTGCCTGAGGAACAGAAGGCAAGTTTGCATTGATTAGATTCCTACAGATTTCTTCAAGAGGGAGCCTGGGATGGTTGCGCTGGCCAGAGAGAGGCGGGCGGCCCAGCCCGGGTGTGTTTAGCTTGGCAGAGGCTGGCTGGCGGGCAGCCTGCCTGCCCAGCCCCGGGTGCAGAGCTCGGGAGGGAGCTTGGGAACGGCTGGTGGGAGCTTGGGATGATGACGGGGGGGGAGGGCAGGGCTTTTACTGCACAAAGGACACAAATCCTTAATAAAATTGGTTTCACTGCTCACAAAAAACCATTTTTCCTAACTGAGCACTTGGCGATCAAACTGATTTCATGTATAGTTGTGAGCCGGTCAAAACCACGCATTTGGCAAATATATTAGTGATTGTGAAAATATTGTCTGACTCCTTCCTAAAGCTATTTGTGGAGAAATTTCCATTACCTAGTATATTCGATAGTCCGTATAAATTTGCATCTGATCCTTTGCATCTCACTGTCTTCACGCTTAAACTTTAGGAGAGCCTAGGTGGTGACAGGAGAGCAGTAGCGCTTACACTCTTCTCTGGTGGCTCTTTTTTCATTACTTTGAAGTAGGTTATTATTCAGAACAACAGTGTCTTTTTAGAAACAGTTTTGTATAATATAAATGTAAAACTGTTCAATACACTTGGTTTGATGCAAAGAGTCATAATGCCAACAAAACTCTGTGATTAAGTGTTTGCCCTCAAAAATCAAGTGAAACTTTGCAGGAAAGAAATCTAGCAGGAAACATCTATCGGAGTGGAAGAAGTGGTGCTGCTGTGCTAAAGCGTGATGGCATACCTTATCAATCAGGGGAGTTATTTTCAAAGTATGGATGTGTTATAATTGCAGAATAACAGCTACATGAACAAAAGCATTTCTATCTTGCATTATAGTCATACAGTGGACTTATAAACTTTGATTTTTCTAAAGGAAAATATGTTCTCTTTTCTCCAATGCATCTTTTCTATTTTTCAATGCATGAATTTGGGGTCTGATTCTGCCACATCGTGAATGCTCTCAAACTATATGTAGTCTTTGGGATTTATTTTTTTCAGTTTTTTTACAGCAATGAAGTCTTAAACTATTCAGGAAAGATCTAAAATCTCATTTATTCTTAAAACATTCTCATGTAATTAATAGTTGACAATTACTTTCAGTAGTAGTTGCAATTCTGTTCCTCAAAAGGAAAGGCTAAAGGCATTAGATGTGCGGCATCCATCTTTGTAGTTCATTCTTCTTTCTTTCTTTGCAACTTGGATGGAACATACAATGTAACACTCTGGAATGCAATGCTATGGGGAAATGCTGTAACAATATTAGTTCACAATATTTTCCACCGTTTGTATTGCATTAAAGCACCTCTGTCCCAATCACTAGCAGAGCTCACAGGTGTTACGACACTTATATTGCATTCAGAGTGGCTAATGGCTGGTCTTCCCAGTGTTACTTAATTTACTACTTTTAAAATCTCTGGCAAAGCTAACAGAGGGTGCTACCAGTACCTGCCTGAAGACCAGGCGTGACTTTTATTGCCAGTAAGAGCTAAGCTTGATGATTTTGTTTTGGAAATTTTATACGCACAATGGTAATATTTGAATTAATGAGGTTTTGTTTCATAGTACTTCAATTTATTTTTTCTTTGATTTCCCAGAAAAACCGTAAGTAGAGCTAAGCCTAGTACATAATATCTTGATATTGGTTATGGGGAATTCACAGAATCATGGGATAGTTTAGACAGAATCATGGGATAATTTGGATTGGAAGGGATCTCTGGTGGATGATTAGTCCAACCTCAGCTCACCAGCTAGAGAAGGTTTCTCAGGGCCTTGTCCAATCAAGTTTCGAGTATCTCGAAAAGTGGAATTTCTATTATATCTGTGGACAACCTGTACCAGTGTTTGATCATGCCCTCACAGTGGAAATTTTTTCCATATATCTAATTGGAATTTCCCGCATTCCAACTAGTGTCTGTTGCCTCTCGTCCTGTCACCATGCTCAAAGAAGAGTCTTGCTCCATCTTTGCTATACCCCATTAGGTAACTCAAGACTGCAATAAAATCTCCCCTTAGCCTTCTCTTCTTAAGGTTAAACCAGTCCACCACTCTCAGCCTGCACTCATGTAGCAAGCACGTAAGCCCCTGACCATTTTCATGGTCCTCCCTTGGCCTTGCTCCAGAATAGCAGTGTCGTTATTGTATGGGGGAGCCCAAAACTGGACGCAGTATTCCAGATGTGATCTCACAAGTGCCAAGTGGGACTGTAGGGTTTGGTACTTTCAGAAAAACTAATATGTAATGAACATGTTCTCACCATGGAAAACATTTCGTGTCTTACTCTTCATATAAGATTTATACTGGTGAAATGTCATTGTTTTTAAAGGAGTCATTTTTGATTGACCTCAGTATAAATGAGAGGAAAATCACTCCCTTTACAACTTGCCTTAGTCAGAAGATCAGATTCCTGACTTTTGCAAGGAGAGGTCAGTTTGAATAGCAATAAAGAATAAACTTGTTATTTGACAACTGAGTTACTGATCTGGCCTACAAGGTAAAGAATAAGAAATGAGGTTGTTATTCAGTTAGGTGTCAGCAAGTCTTACCATGTAAAAAAAGAGGATTGAGTGTGCACTGCGTAGTAAACACTACTCAATTTTAATACGTAAGATTTCATCTTTGATTTCTTCTTCCAGTCTAGATTATGTAAATTTTACCTATAACTATACCATGGAAATTGTAGTTATGTATTGTGTATTTCTTTGATTATCAACTAGTCTCCAGTTTTGCTTTGACAGTATAGGGGCCACTGGAAAAGTTAAGACATGTTGAATTAACCACAAATAAATGTGTCTTTTCTACGTTTCAGCTTCTCCAGTTGGTAACGGATATATCAAGCCACCCGTCCCACCTGTTTCTGGTACACAGAGAGAAAAAGGACCTCCAGCCATGTTGCCTATCAACGTTGACCCAGACAGTAAACCAGGCGAATATGTCCTGAAGAGCTTGTTTGTTAACTTTACTACTCAGGCTGAACGCAAGATTCGTATCATCATGGCAGAACCTCTTGTGAGTAAAAAGAAACTCTAAGTATATATGTACTTTACTTTGTGAATTTATTTTTAAATCAGGCTTGCTTGCTATGCAATGCAGAATATTTTGCTTGTAATCCGCGTTGGAGTTTGACAGTGTTTCCCAAACTGTAAGATACGCTACTATGGCAATTAGGTTGTGGGAGAGGACAGAGGTATGAAAGATATGCCAAAGGGGTGACATGAAAAGGAATGAATATTTTATTTCTGTTTGCAGTATGGGCACGTGTTAATGTGATTGAGAGGCAGAAGGGTTGTCAGCCAACATAGATTTCACAGCTGGGAGAGTGGTCACTTGAGTAAAAATAGATTAGAAAATGCTGAAATATGATAAAACCAGTATTTCTGAACATTACCGGTTTTCATATAAAACATGAAAATGAATAGCACTGCTGGTTTTTATTTTAGTTCTGACAATATTAGGTTTCATAATCTAACAAAGTGCTATAGCACCTATTTTCCAGATATGAAAAAGCATGCAGCATTTGAAAAAGGAGCTACATTACAAGGTCTTGCACAGTCAGTGAGAGAGCCATCGTTATTTATATTTTAGGAAAATTTAACATACAAGTATGTCTGTTGCAAATTGTCTTATGTAACTGAACTTCTGGGAGTCTGGTGTTTTAACTTGAGACTACATTTTACATACATTCTTGTTCTTTTGATTAGGGAAGAATAGTTCTGTAACCTGTATTTTAGTTCTGACAAGGTAAAAATAAAAAAATAAAAACAACCAGGAACCTGTATTTCTAAGCTGTAAGGGAATTTCTATAAAATCTTATAACATTTTTGTTATAAATCACAGTATAGAATATTTAGTTCAGTTCCCCATTTTCAGGTCTGGATATTCTGAACAGTAAAATTAAGATTGTCTTAATTCTGATGGCATCTGTCTAGCTTTATGTCTTGATTTAGATTCAGAAGCATCTGATGCTTGGAAAGTTTTTCCAGACTTTCCTCTGAAACATTAGGTAGATGAAAGATGACAGAAATATCTTACATAATTTAGAAAAAACACAAAAAAAGCTAACAGGAAGGAGTACTTTGACAAAGATCCAGTTTCTTCTTCTTTCATGAGTCCCCTCCAAATCGCAAAAAGTAGAATAAACTGACAGTCATAGTGTAGGTCCTTTAAAAAAAAAATGCCAGCAGCTATTTATTACCATCCAGTTTTCATGTGACACACAGTGAACATCTTTAAAATTTTAAGACAAAATGTATTGTAAAATTACTTGACAAGAACAGGGAAACAACAAAAAGACCAGGACTGAGAAGATAATTTCCTTGCAGCACCTCTGTTACTCTTAAACACTAACCTCTGCATTTTCATGTAATATTTCAGACATAGATATGAACCAGTGACCCTGATTTATTCCCATTTCACCTTGTGTTAAGATGATTTTGAGTTGCTGTGTGTTGATATATTATTTTTGTCACTTTGTGAAACTATGAATATCTGAATGTTGATCTTACCTTATTCCAGAGGTTGTTCAGTGAAATTTTATTTGGTAAATTCAACATAGAATGTAAAAATATGACAAGAGACTGGAATGTCACCTTCTTGTCAACATTTTCAGAACGGATTTCTTACAGGGGTAAAACCATGAGACACTGACAATAATTCAATGACATACTCACATCTTATTAATACTAATAGGACTTAAAACTCATGGCATGCTGCTATTTGAGGGTGACCGTGACAAATGTGTAAGCAGGTTTTTGTAGACAGTCAAAATGATCTTGAAATAATTGGGTTGTAATGAAAGAAGTGACAAGAGAAAATGGCAAAAATTATTCTGGAATAATGGCTAAGAATTTAAGTCCACCCTTTTTGTGGGGTAGCTTTTGGATGTTTAGCAGCTTTGTTCCCACATTTCTACTCTACTGACTAGAATTGTGACCAGGAAGTCCCAGGGATTTGCGAGACAAAGATTGTAAATTGGTGGTGCAGAGCCACCCTTTGGCCTTTTTTCACAATAGGTAGTCAAATGGTGAGCTCTTTGAAGATTCTGTTCTAATTAAACTCAAACATACTTCAAAGAAAATCAAACTTGCAAAGTGCTCTAACACTGAGATGTTTCTAGTTTGGATTCTCTAAGTCATTACAAGATATGACAGTTTAACTTTATAATGAGTGATGAATACTTAAGATATCTTTTAGAGAAGCTAAAATCATCTGTTTATAATATAACTGCTTTTTCCTCTCTTTTATCACAAAGTCTAGCTCAGATTGAAGCTCTGAAGTTACTATGGGATTAAATTAAAGACTTACTGATGTATTTTTTACCTAGATATTTCTTTTCATACACACATTTTGCCTGCTTATCCTTTCTGATTATCATTACTGTTGTTTTTATGACTTTTTCTCTCAGTTTCTTTGGGTTCCATATGCCTGTTTGATATAGCCATCTCTTTCTTTTGTGATGTACACAGAGCCCAGCTGTAAATTACAGTGTTCTGACAACTATGGTGGAAAACCAGGTTTGTGTCCCGCCATGAGTTACAGATGCCAGCAAGGCACAAAAAGTTTTTGCTGTTTTCTAGGGCAGCAGTGAAGGGCACACCACCCACCGCCTCCTGCAGCCCCATGAAATCTCGGCTGGGATAACAAGATTCCAGCAGCAGAGAAAGCAGAGGGCAATGTCACCTACTCCTCCTGCTGCCTTGGCTGTCAACTGAGTATGATCTGACATTTTGGTTACTGGATCTGGCAGCGATCATCATAAAAAACACACTCCCCAGTTAATATGTTTTCTAGGCATGAGTCTCATGTCGACTATCCACTGCTAAGTCTTTAACAAGTTAGAATGGAAACCTTTTGTTTCCAGATGTGATTTTTTTTTTACTTTGTCTGGAGAATATTTCCTTTGGAATTTCAGGTCAATTTTTTCACCTTTTTAGGGTCTCTGAAATATAACAAACATTTCAATAATTACATTAAGTTCACAATTATGTGACTAATTTTTAATGATTAAACTACTGTACCCAGATTGTCAAGTTATATTAATCCAAATTAAAGGTATTTGACGGCAGAATTAATTAAAAGGGATTTTCCAGTTTATAAAATTAAATTCACATAAATGAAATGTAAATAATTTCTTCTTGATGACCTTTAATAATTTCCTCCTGCTTTTTTTTAAATAATTGTTCTCCTTTATAATGAATATTAAGAATTTTTCCTGCAGACATTTTTTCACAGCTGATTGCATTCATATTTACATTTTTATCAGTTTATATTGTAAATCTTCCTTGCATTGCTTCACTTACAAACACAATTTGATATTTTATTACTGCTGATTTTTTTCAAGCAGTGGTGACCTTAAAATGAAGCTAGAATGAGGAAGCCAGGGAAACATTTTTGGCAGTTCAAATGATAAAATGTGTTTACGTATCTTAACACTGTAAGGAAAAAACCCAGAAAATAGTTTCCTTTTTAGGACTGTTGATAATCACTTAGGGTAATAATTAATCCTGTGCATACTGATCAGGCTAATCTTTAAATATGGCTTTCAGCAGTACTTACACACAGCTGTAGACATTGATAAAACATAGTGAGCTACAGGCATTGACAGCGGTTAATGGTTAATTTAGCTGTTGGTAAACTTTCATTATGCTTTTCTCCTGCAAGCATCCTCTTTTACTGAGCTTGTCTAAATTCAGGATCTCTCTGAATACTGAACTCAAGAACAGAATTTACTCATTATAGGACTAGGTCTATAAGCATATTCATGTATTCTGCCTATAACTTTCTCCTTTTATTAGGTAGGTTTTGTCTCACCATTGGAAAAAACCTGAAAGCAGTGATGTGGTTGATACTAGTGTATTTATTACTTTAGAAGCTCAAAGACATTAAAATATAGATCTATTTCAAAGCAGGGCTGGTGATAACAGCCAAGCAGGTGGTTAGGAAGACTCTGAAAGGGCCAGAATAATGCAAGTTTGTTCTTGCAAAGCCTGACTAACCAACATGTATAGTGGCACTGATGTCTGGTTAGCTTTAATCTAGGCTTCACTTTCTCTAGGCATTGCAGAAGAAATATGCTAAGGACAGACTTGGAAGAAAAGGAAATAGAAGGTTTTTTGGTTTTTGAGGACTGGGCTGTGATAACTAGTAAGATTTATGTAGGCTATAATAATACCAAGCAGTTTTATCACACAGCTGTAATGTAGAATTTTCTGTACATGGACTAAAATTCCAGCTGCATCACATGAGGAATGAGTCCTTTATTCCCATCTATAATGAGACACATTAGCATTACACACTTTTTACGTTTGAAGTCCTCATGAATAGTTTGGCATACACAGGGCCTTTGGGCCCCTGTTTATTCACAGTGCACAGACAGGAGTTACTATAAGGAACAAGTAATTTCATGGAAAAGAGGAAAGGCAAACTGCCTTGCTCTCTTCTAACTATCCACTCAGTATGTGTATGCGCAGATAAATTGAAAAGAAGACAATTTTATTTGAATAACTTTATGCAAGTATATATTGAAAATGGTGTTCTTTCTTTCCCATACAGAAAGTCTCTTCCTTAGGACCTTCCTCTATAAATGCTACCAACATGCCAGATTCCCATTGTCATCTGTCCCTATTCACCACTGTGTCACTCAAGGATTATGTCACTCATCATTAATATAATTCTTTTATTCCACTAGTGTTTGTGGTAGTCAAAATTCTGTAAAGCATGTGGGCGTTCCATCCCAACCCTAAGGAGCTCATAGTTCATAATATCATAACTCTGTATCTAACATATCATAACTCTTTATCTCTACTGTACTCTTTATTTAGTATTTAAATGATATAACTAAATATTAGTAGATTAGTTCTTTTAGATCCAGTTGTGACAAATAATATGTAGGACATTAAGAATAATTATCTGTTCTTTCAGTAATTGTCTCTGAAGTACTTAAGATGCTTTTTTGTGAAATTCTGCCTCACTTTATTATACTGTGCTGAGGACTGTCCTCTCACCTGTCCATAAGAAAGTGAAAGCATCTACACACCATCTTACTTCAACTATGCAGTATGTAACCTGAATATACTATCCTTTTATTGTGTGGAGCCCTACAGATGTGTTACAGTGGATGCATTAAGTGTCTTGTTGAATGGGCAGGTCTATGTCTGTCAGTCATAGGGCAGCCTGGAGGACCGAGGACAGTCACTCTCCTCAGGAAAAGGCCCATCTACTACAGCAAGTGTCAGCTCAGCAAAGTTTCTTTCCTACAGGTCATTGACTGGATCCCAGGTCAATTTTTTAGACTAACAGTTTGTCTCAGTATTTTATTCAACTCCCAGCCATATCTAAGGATTAAGTTTGATTTCTGTGTGGATTGCCCCCTTGGTTCTGTTACTTTTTACTCAGACTTTCCAGCAGCTAACTTCTCGTTTCAAGAAATCAATTAAGCAGATCAGCCATCACTCTTCCCTCCTTCACGAATCGACTTTTGTTGGAACTTCACTGGCTCTCCAAGTATAGTCCAGTCCACAAACTGAGAACTGCCAGTGATAATGAAGCCCAAGCTGGGCCAGATCAGCTTGTTCTTTCCCCCAGCAGAGAGAGAGGCAGCTAAGCCTGGAAGATAACATCCGTGAAATAAGCAAGCTCTATTCACATACTCAAAGGATGTGAAGGCAGAAAAATATAGGAAAAATCAAGCTTCTGTACTGAAGATGGAGAGCATCAAATATAGCAATGACATCTCCAATGGCATAAAGAGCCTTCACTTCCCCTTCCACTTGTCACCTCAGAAATAATATCCCCCTCTAGTTATCTCAGTATGTATCGCAGGCTGATACCTGTAGCAGAAGCCAAGCACTGAACAGTATAGAGCAGTAGTCCTTCTAGGGTGGCTAATCTTGAACCTCAGGACAGTTATTTTCCTGAAAGACCTAGAAAGGTTTGTGTGATTGAAGCAGTGGCCACAGATCAGATATCTTCTGTATAGTTCAGGGGGACATACCGTAAAATTGAACCACAGGAGTTGAGGGAAAGAATAGGAAAGACAGTTGGAAAAAGAGTTAGAGGAAGAGACAAATGTAGGGTTTCAGAAGTAATCATGGGGAGCGCAGGAGGATGGAGACAGGATGCAGCCTGGGTCAGATTCCAGCTTCCATATGAGATAGAGGGAAAAAGTTACGCTATTTTAGCAACCAGGATGGAAAAGGACACATTTTTGCATAGCCATTGGCATAGGCATTTGCAGCTAGATACAGGTCCATAAAAACACTCATACATTTCAGAGCCAGGCAATGTCAACAGGAGCTTTCTCAGTGATCTCGGGATTTCCATAGCTGGGTGTGTGGGCAGAATGCTGTTTGAGGCTTCAGATCTCATTCTGACAGCAAAACTCTCCAGGATGCTCACTGTCCCTGGGCCTCACTACTGCATGGATATAGCTGGAGGATAGTCAATGGTGCATATGATGGTTCAAATCCCTAAGAGGATTTAACATTGGAAGACAGAGATTGAATCCAAGGTCACCAAGGCTGTCACATATTGGCCGATCCTTGCAAATGTAGCAGGGAACCTACCACATGCCTCTAATCACAGTTTTGTGCCATTTAAGGATATTTGTTATTACCACTATCCAGAAAATGAAAGTCATACTACAGTCATCTCAGGCCAGCCTTATCACTGGTCTGTCATCATGAAGGACAGAAAGAAAATCAAGTATCTACTTTGTAGCATTCTTGCCAGATAAGTAGCAATTAATTAAAGAGATACCTTTCCGTATTTTCACAACAGCTTCATCTTTTGCATGCCTTCAGACTTCACGTTTGAAGTCAATGAGGTATTGCTTCATCAGGATTGCTGTATGTTTTTAAGTTTAAATTTATGTGCTCTTTTCTGGGCCCGAGTCTGGCATGGTACAATTTACCCATCAGACAGCTTGAATTATGCCATATTTGACCCTGCATATCTGCTGCCATGACAAATATGAGAAAAACTTAAATACTTCACAAAGCTACCTTCCCAGTTTGGAAATCCACCAAATAAGGTCTTGTTTCCTTAGCTGGGCATGTACTACAGGTAGAAGCTATGGCTTTTATGACCATCGTACATGTAGCAGAACAACAGTGAAGGCTGACGTTAGCTCTCCAAGGGCACCCTGGCATTCTCCTTGAAAGTCTGCCAGATCTGTACCAGTAACCTGGAGGAAAAGGCTTCAGATCAAGTCACCTGGGGACACATCTTTTATGGTACAGCTACAGCCTTTGCGATAAATACATAGCCAAGAAAGCCCAAAAGAAAGGAAGTTTAAAGAAAACTAGCTACTGACAGTCATCAGAATTTCTTGAGTTCATTTTAAAAATATACCTTTCCTCATCTATTGGTCTGTTCTTTGAAAATAGACACATAGTTAATGACAGTAAGTAACTACCTGACGTTAAAGCAGCAGTGGCTGGGAGACAGCAGACGGTTGCCAGGGTCAGCAGCTGTCATTTATTACCCCCGGCTATCTGAGGGTTAAGTGAAACGTGTTTACAGAGCTCTCAGGTGTGCCTGGAGCAGCCCTGCAATTGCAACTCTAAATTTATTCAAATCAACTGATAAGGGTTTCCTATAGCTTTGACTTAATTAGGTCCCATTACTCTGAATGGGTAACCAGCGGTCAGGGCCCTGAGTCTCACCCACCCCTGCCCACAGCCCAGGACACCATTCCAGGTGCTGGGGCTGTCAGTCCCTGCCACAGCAACACAGCAGCAGCAGGACTGGTCTCTAGCTCCCCACAGCCCTGCCCAGCCATGGGCCCTGCCAAGCCAGGCCCACCCGTGGGTCCACATCCTGCCCCTGCTCCTGGCTGGGGCAGTGGGACAGGCCCTGGCTGCCAGGCCCTGCCCTGCTGTCCCTATGGGGAGCCCCGGCTGCTGCGGCTGGCCCTTCTGGGCCCTGACACCAACAAAGTCATGTAAGCACTTCAGCAGCTCACCTTGCCGTAACTGAAGCAAGTCCTGCTTAGTGCTTCCCATGGAGGTTAAGATGCTGGGAAAGAGTGGGATCATGGGCAGTTCTGTATCAGAAGCAACTGCGAGTCTCTCTGTCTCATGCAGCCATGTCTCAGTACTCGGTAGCTGGTAGGACATCTGTCCTGCCTGGTCGTGGGTTATTCTGGATGTCTGCATCCAGACAGGCATTCTCCGTTTTACTCTGCTGTACCTTTTAGCAGAGGTCTGTTTCCAATCCTGTATTTTCATTCCCAAGGTTCGCAAATGTGGGAAACTTGCACACCCTTCCCAACCTCCCTGTTTTTATAGCATTTTACCAGTTCCATATAAATGTACTAAAAGAAGGAACCTCATCCACTGCTTGGAATATGGAGGCCCCCTAAATCCTTGTAGCATTGCTCTCACCATGGGCAGGAGGTTTGACTGAAGGTGAGGACAGCGCTCTTGTAATAACTCAGAGAACGTGGTAAGCTCAAGAGGGAAGCTGCACATCCCCCAGTCTGTGCCGGAAAAAAAAACTTCCTGCATTTGTCTACCGTGTCCTTCTTGCACAGAAGAAATAACTTTGCTCATCATAATCAGTTGGTGTAAAACTCTTTGCATATAGGGTTGAAATGTCGGTTAACTTCTCTGTTTAGGAAACAAAGATGTACCAAATGACCAGGGTACATCAAGGTCAGGGAAGAGCATCCTCTCATCCTCTTCACCAGCTCTCAGAAGTAATGTCAGAGGTGGAAAGGAGGGAACAGTACTGTTCAAGTTACATATTTTTGACTGTAATGACTTTGTCTCCTAAATCTATTTAATTTACCACTGGATCCTTCAGTGTTTCTATTTCACAGAAGTCTGCTGTCACAAAAACCTTCTCTTCATAGAAGTGATTATTATATGCATACCCCTGAATTATTATTTTTTTTTTAAATACGGGTGTTGGCTGATGAAGAGTGCCTAGCTGAACCACTTTGGTAAACAGCTGAAACAGGGCTTTGAATAGCAGTTTCATGCAAAGGTCTTAACATGGATGTGGAAGTCCAGATCTTCATAGTCTGTTGTTTTTAGAATGCTAAAAATAAGTTACATACAAATCACTGTATCAAAAGCTTTTTCAGAGCATCATGTTTATTCCAGTCCCACAGGCTCATAGATAAAAGATCTTGGACTCTCATACTGCTTCTCATGACACCACTCTTGATTCAAGCCTTATACAAAGTGTCATTAATTATTAGAGTATGACTCCAGAAAGCCTTGTTCCTGGCTTCATGTTGAGAGCGAGGTGGAAGCAGTGTTTTTATAGAGTGTGTCTTGCTCTGGGTGTCTGTATTTTGAGCATGTCCTTGTTCCTGTTATGGAGAAACATTTTTATGAAAATGCATTGTAATGGATCTCAGCACAAACAATAGAAGTCTGTATTTACTTCAGTAGTTTTTGAGAAGTAAATCCTATATATCTTACTCACCTTGAAGAAAATGTATCACATAAGCAAAAAACCCTGTCTTTTTTTGTGTCTTGCTGTAGTCAGGCTTTGCAATGTAATAACTATATTGTTTTCCAACTCTGCAACAGTTTATTACTGCTGCTTCTTCTAACAGGCCTTTCTCATTTCATTAATACTGGTTTAGTTAGTTTAACAATGCCTGCCTTAAAATGGTTTAGGGTTTTTTTGAATATTCAAATTTACAGTCAAATACCAGTTTAGTCGATAACTCTTTTAGGAGTGTAAATCACTGCATCTGTAATAACTGATTGTAGGCATAGAAATTGAGAATATCGATAGTGTTGAACTTAACCCATGTAAATCATAAGTTGGATTTGGGACTACTAATAAACTCAATCCTGTACATAAAATTCAATGAGCACTGTCTTAGTTAATCCATTATATTAACTTCATAGCCCTTCCCCAAGCTGTACATCATGGTCATTCATGAATTTTCATCATAAGTAAGGATGCCACTAAAACTTAATATATACCCTGCCCCAGCAAATTAGGTTCCAATTAATAAAATTTTACCTTCTTACATTGGAAGTTTTTAAGTCAGAATCAGTCTACTAACACAGGTCTATGATGGAATTAGGGTGTCAACATTGTGTCCACACTTCGTTTCTAGATGCTCTTTTTAAATTTATCAAACTTACAGGTTATAAAATTCACCTCTTTTTCTGTACACTGTAGTACTGGAGTAATTAAAATCAGGGAAAACCAAGGAAAGTATTATGATACTAGCCCGGACCTTACAACTTGCATGTGTTCAGAGGATTTTGATGTGTTCATTAAGTTACAATTTTAAAAAGGCATTCCTATTAACATGAAACTCTGAAAATAAACGGCCAATAAAATTTCCTTTCTCACTTGTGGTAGAGTCTACCTCAAATTTCAGTAAAGTCATCCTTAGTACTCTTTTGAACTTTTTACAGAAGCATGTATTTAAAATACTTCTTCCGGAACTGGTCCACTGGTAGCCATCAGCTTATTTGGGCTTAAAATACCTTAGTAAAAGGAATTTTTTCACTTCTGACCTACAAGAAAGCACCTTAGTTCAAAATGGAAAAATATTAGAGAAGATAGAAATGCTGAGAGCAGTAGGTTTTTCGTTTGGGTTTTTTCTTGCAGTTACCAGTATATCTGTACCAACACTTAACCTTTGTTTAAAGTTTGTAACCATTTATTATCAACACTGAGTTGAGGGCATGTCTGGGAATTTTTTTACTGGTCAGGTAAGAATGTCAGAGTCCTTGAGTTGTTTGCTCAAGGTAAGTGAAAGAAAGAAAACTTTCATGTTTGTTTTTTGTGAGTTTTTTTTCTTAAGTTCCATGTTATTTTGGGAAAGTTGCAGTGCTAATTTTTGCACTGTGCATCTAATAGCTTGGAAAGCAATCTCTAATTCAGTGGGTTTGCTTGTCTCTTCAGTCTGCTTGGAATTTACTGCACTTCTGTGTAGTATTAGTACTGAAAATTAATTTGCTATTTCTTTGGCTTGTTTCGCCATTTTTTCTGATACATCAGTTACTTCAAATTAAACACTGTCATGACCAAAATTTCTGAGTGTCCACATTTTAATTTTGTTGGTAGACAGCATAGGTAAAAGATGCCTTTTGCAGAGAATGTGATAATCAGACAAAAATTAGCCTGTAATACCTGATGTGATGACATAAGCTATCACTGAGTCAGAACAGTGCATGATGTGGATGCCACAGAGGCGAGAATCAGAGCCAGTGCGTGAAAACCTGTACTTGAAGCTGATCTGATGTTTTCTTACACAGTTTTGTATTCAGCAGTACAGTAGTACTGGGCACATCCTTTTCCATGCGAACAAAACAGAAGAGCTGTTACAAAGAAAAGAGCAATTGCATGAAGAAAGAATAGACTGAGTAATACTGAGCCTGTCCTCTAAACATGCCCCTTTCATTATTTTTATGCAGTAACTGTAATGACAAGTAGGTTTTTGACCTGAGTTTGCTAAAATAAAAATTTATGGGAGATGTAGAATATTTTTACGTATATTTCATAGCCACTTGAAATATGCTTTTTTTTCGCCATATGAAATACCACGTACAATTAGCATTGCTTTTTTACTTGATTTTCAGAAGTTACATGAAGTTAATCATTTTTGGAGTCTCTAATTTTGTCGTATGCAGAGTTCTGGTGTTTTCTTGAAGCTATATTATCATATCTTTTTTATTATGTTTGCGTTTAGAAGTTCCTTTTGGTGTACGCTTAGAATTTCAAAGGTTAATAAAGGAAATCCCCTTTTCTGTTTATTTTACTATCTGTGTACCATGGTCACTGACACAGTCTCGTAAAGGAGGTATCTAGCAGCTAATTGACGCTGAGCAGAGCAACAAGATAAATCAAAGATTCTGTTGTCATCCACTGAACTGGCAATTTATATTTTTATGCATGAGGACCTGCTGACTTGCACAGAACGGTTGTGAAAACAGGACACTAATTGCCTGTTTCATAGAAGTTCCAGGTGGGAGACATTTGGGAGACTATCAGAGTAAACAGATTTTGCTTTTGAGTCAAAAAGCTTGGCTCTCTTAATTGCTTAGCTATAAATTAACTAGGCTTCCTGGGGTGGTGGTGGGAATTCCCAAATAGTAAAAAGGTAAATAAGAGGTGAAAATTATTTCCTAAGAAGTTCAGAACTATTTTCAGTGCAACAGCTTTTTTTATGGGACCACAGACTGTTCTATCCATTTTTCTAGGGCAAAACAGAAGTAAATGCTTGTGAGTTCAGCTGCATGAACTTGCTCAGTGCAGGATCAGCATAGATCCATTCTGGGAGGGAGGAGGCAGGAGCACACAGCCGAAATGGAGGCAGGGACCAGACAGACAAACTGTCCCCTTCAGAGGCAACTGGCTGGTAAGTCAGCTGCATCTGAAGGGTAGGTGCTCCTCTGTGGAATAGTTTCGCATGCCCAGCCTTCAGAAGCAAATTGGCATCATGATGTTTTCTCCTAGATGATACAGATAATGGTTTACACACCACATAAGTGCAAGATAGACAGTGATACGTTTTCCGATCTTTGTATGTACAAAATAACCAATGGCAAAATTAAACATTTGGCATGTTTGATCAAGCTGTTTTTGGAGCAGACCTTTTCCTACAAAACACCACCTTCCTTTCCTGCTGAAAAGAATATAATACAAAAATGTTCTATTTCTTTTGGGGCTTAGGTGATGATTCATCGTAAGCAGGAAAGAATTACACTGGGGGATTTTTTGGTTCTTAAGAACGTGCTTACATGCATTTTATATATATTTTAGCTGTAGTAGTTGAATGTGGTCTATGCCTACTCCATTTTATGTGAAAAGGTCCATTCTTCTGCTATTTCCTTTTGGTGACTCTTCCATCCCAGCAGACTACTCAGTAGAGTATGTATGGCTGCTTCTTAGCATGCAGTGCAAAAGTTACATTTTGTATCAAAATATCCTTGCATCCTCCATGCTCTTATAAAAAGAGGGGTTTTATCTCAGTCAGTAATACAGTACCCAGTTCAGTAGCTCAGTAGTTCAATAGGAATAACGTGCCTAATGGTTGCTGAGGTTCGAAATAACTTTAAGGGGCATTATATATCATTATAACATGGTGACATAGTGAAGCTTAATAGGCACTACAACATCCTTTTGTTTTCATGTTTCCCTGAACACTCAGTTCTGTGACAGGTGGTCGAGAAAAGCTATTCCTGTGTAAATTTACCCAATTATATTTGTGTAGCAGCCCTGAAAAAGCATTAATATACTAACCATTAAAAGTAGCTGACAGTCTTTGGAGAAATGTTTTAGTGTGTCTATGTGTATAGGGGGTTTGACTGATACGTTATTTTTTAGATAAATTGTAAATATTACATTTAGTTAGTGCATGCAAATGTGATAAAATATACATTTGACATTGCATATTCAACATTCTCTATTTTATTATATTCTATTAATGTTTTCACAACAGCACTGAGGCAGAGGAAGGAAATTAATTTTTAGGTGAGCATTTTGTACGCATTGGCGATGCAAAAAGTTTAGATAGTTTTATTGAAAAACAGTAGTTTCAAATATGAAATACAAAATTGTCTTTGCTAATCTTTACTGCTTATCTCTAACATGTATTCATATCATGGGAGTTTCCAGCGTGAATAAATACAGAGTATACAATTGAAGGCAGCAATTCAAACAAGAAATAAGGATGTTTAGCTTAGTGATTAAAAATGGAAATGTTATTATTGAGAGTCCATGCTTCTGAAATTTTCTGATGTTTTTTGTAGCCCAGAAAGCTATGGGCTCTTTCAGATTAATCAAAACTTTCTTTATTCATATTTTGTGGTTGTAGGCTTTGGCTCCAAATTCAGCCTACCTATTCATCCAAGATTTGGAAGACATTTCTGTAGAATGTATTATAGCTACAGAGACTCAAACAGAGTCAACTCATAATATAAAAGAGCCTCTTTGCCAGTTCTGAATTGGGTGGGCAAGAAAATAAATAAAAATAAAATAGTGCCTTGAGGCTGGAAAACATTTTTAATATTTTTTTAAAAACTTCTAAATAAGTGTATCTCCAGGGTAAATAGACTGCTATGGAATCTATTACTCAGAGGCAATTTCACTTTATTATACGTTTTAACCTTGTCTTTGCCAGTCCTGAACCTTTGGTATATAATGAAAATGTCTACCATGAGTATAAATATATTTTATATAGTAGCTGCCATAGCAACAATGTTGAAAATACCGCATAAAATGAAATGGTAAGATTTCTGAGGATATTAGAACTAAGTTATATAGAATAGGCAAGTTGTTTACAGTAGATGAAAAGAAATTATCTATTGCATAAAGAGAAAATGTGGTTTTCAAAGGACAGTTGAAGCACCTGCATGTAGTTGAGCTGTCTTTGAATTTACTCAGCAGTGTCTTCCTGACATGGTCACTTGTTACACTCATCATGCAAGCAATCATCCTTTTCTATTTAAGGAGCACTTAGACACCAAAAAACATATTTGTATCTGGCCCTTCATCTTTATTCAGTTCATTACCTATTCATACTCATCATTAGTAATAAAGTAAATAGTAGTAACTTCTACTTTGAGTTTTCTCAAATCTCCAAGCCCCAAATATAATTTTCTGAGGTTATTGCCATTCACTGCAGGGGTACAATGAGTTGCTCTGACGTGGTCACCCTGCTCCCGGAACAGGGAGTATGTGCAGAGACACTTGGCTTCACGGGCGCAGCTTGGGTCCAGCCGGGCTGAGCCATCACTGCAGTCGCTGCAGGCAGAGTCAGTGGCAGCGCCGTTATTTTGGAAAAGTCAAGGAAAAAGCAGCAACAGCAGCAACACAAACAGGGGGATGCAGAAGAGGCAGAGACAGCTGCAGCAGCAGCTGCTGCCTGGCAAGAGCGCGAGGCGAAGGGAAGCAGCAAGAACAGCAGTAGGTGCAGGATGGGATGAAGGGGAGAAAAAGGTCTCAGTTAAAGCCCTAAACTGGAGACATTGAGAAGTTAAGGCAGCAGAATCCTTCCTGGCTTTTGCTAGGTGTCCTTGGCTGATCTCCATCCCAGGGCTGCCTTCTGCTGCAGCCAAGCCTGTTGCATGGCCTGTGAACGGTTTCTTTAGGTGAATGTACCACGGTTTGGGAAGCCCTGGTCTAGTTGCCTGTGAGAGTGCAAGAGATGAGTTGTATGGCCCTGTCAAAATGGAGGGATCTTCACTAACTTAGAAACAGAGTCCCTGGGGAACATCATCGTCAGAAACTGAAGTATTTGTGAGGTGTGCGTGCTTCCATAGGTAGGCAACAGGTGATTAGGACTTTTTCAGGATTGCAGTTCCAGACCTGGGTTCCCAGGGCACTTCTTGTCTCATTTAGCTGTGTCCACCTTACAGATAAGCACATAATGAGGAATCCCACACCTCATTTCTGCCTGAAACACTGAATGCATTTCTGCAGGATTTTAGGTACTACTCTGAAAGCCAAGCATTGGAGTGTTGGGCACTGGAACACAAATTTTCTGGATGCTAAAGCCCTTTTTATTGAAACAGACTTTAAGAAATGTCTCTGTGGTAACACAAGCCTTCTGTAACAGAATCAGAAATTTAATAAAAGAAAAGATTGTGTTGGGGTGGTTTTTTTCCTAACCTGCACTAATTTTCAGTCTAGCACCCATGAAAACTTAAGAATCTTTTAAATAAATTGGACACTACTTTTGAAAGATTATCTGCTGTCCCTTTCAGTGTGCGGCAATAGACCACCGCACATTGAGGAGGATGAAGACTGCAGGTGGGGTGGTGTCATGTGTCTGCTTCTGGGCTACAAGATTTTACTCTGTTCATTACCAATAATCTGTCATAAAGTTCTAATTAATAGTTGCTGTGCCCTTAATGTAACCTGGAGGAGTCACTGTAGACATTAGAGATAACAATGAAAAGTATTGATGACTGTCCTGGATAAATCAGTGACTCAGTAGAAAACATTTTGTTGATTTTTCTATTTGGTAGGTAGTCAGGGGATACTGCTGTCACTCTGCAGCCAGCTCCTTGCCAGCTGGCCTTACAAGTGGATCAGCATAATTAATTTCAAAATCAGTCAGCAGATTATACTGGACAACATTTTCTCCAGAGAGAAACATTAAATAAGAGAAATCTTTGGACCACTTCAAGTCTTTCCATTCCATTATCTCAGCAGCTTTACAGATTTCTTTGTTTTGCATCTCACATCCCCCGGCAGTGATGGTATTTTGCCTGATACATTAACAGATGCTGATGAGTGTAACAGTTTGCTGAAAGCTGAACAGAAAATCTCATACTGAGCTGGTGGGAGAGCCCCGATCTTGCAGCTGTAGAAGAAGAAGGAGGCATGATTTACAGAAGAATAAGACGGTGGCACATTTCAGACACCAGCACAGTAGTACAATTCAGTGCAGAATTGTGACGGTGACGTGTTTTTCAGCCTGTCATCTGCCTTCATGTATTGTTTATTTTCATTGTGGTTTAGGAGATTCATGTCTTGTATACTGTTGCGTATATCTAGAATATGGGACTATGTACTTCTACATGCCTCAGTAATTGCGCCTGCTTGGCAAAAAAGCCATAAAGGTGAATGGATGTTCACACATGGGGATTCTTTCTGAGTTGGGCAGTTCTCCTTGGCCTTCCTAGGTACTCTGAGAACGTGTCCTGAAAATTTGCTTTTGTTCCAAAAACGCCTTGTTTTTGTGTGTGTGTAATACAGCTATTTTTTCCACAATTATCTTCCTTAAAAATGAACTCTATGGTATTTGATTCTTCTAAAATCACCTTTCCTTCAGTATGCACTGGATGATGCACTGTATCTATGGTCATGTTTGTATTGCCTGGTAGTATTATAACACAAAGGTATATCATGTAGCTAAATAGAGCTCCTTGCTTATGTATTAGAAGAAACACCAGGTGCTTTTTAGGATTTTGAAAGAATTTATCATCAGTGTGAGCACCAAGTAACTCAGGTGTAATAAATGGTTAATCCTTTTCTTTCTTGGAAAAACACTAAAGACATAAAGACACTCTGTCAGTATGAGGTCATATGCAGAGGTCTCCTTTGCATATGAAACAAACAGCATCTCCAGCATGAAACTGGTCAGGAGACAAATTATGTGAGCAAAAATCTAACAGAAAAATAATAGTAGAGTTGATAGAATATATCATAGTATTGCTCTGAAGTAATACATATTTAATATATTTTCTTTTAGGAGAAACCACTGACCAAATCTCTGCAACGAGGAGAAGACCCCCAGTTTGATCAAGTAAGACACTTGAAATTATGTTATTTCCATTCCTCAGGCTGTAAGACAAATACTTGGAGGGCAGTCTAGTGGCCTTATACTATCGTTGAATACTGCAAAAGCAGTATCTCTCAATGTACTTTAGTAGAATGATGAGTGCTTTGCCTAACCATTCTTGTTTTTAAATTAGGAGGATTTTTCCACTGTTTTCAAGCTCAGTATTTTTTTGCCATAGAACTTCGTGCTTTTTACAATGTATTAGGCGCATGTATTATTTCCTGGCTGTTTCCCCTGATGGAGGTTTCGAAGCAAACTTTGTATCTTTCCAGAATATCTGGTTTTTGAAACAGGCACATGGCCCCCAATCTTTCTTTTATGGGGTTTCTCTTATGGTTAATATGAGGGCCTTTAGAATCATTGTTATTGCTGTCAGTCTCATTGCAGTTTTGTCTCTGTAGCTGTGACCCAGTATGACGTAAATGTATGCTGCACTTGACATAGGCTGAGCCAACCTGTTGTATTTAAAATTAAGCATAAATTCAGTTGTCAGGATAAATGCCGATATATGACAAGGTAAATAATAATTAGAGAAAAACGGTTGGCAGAGAAAAAGAATTAAAAACTAAAATAGAATTTATATCATTAATTAGATTTCATTTAATAAAACAATAAAATTTTAATTAATAATATGAAATTTATATCTGGCATTAGATTTGTAAATTGATTATGTAAGTGACATAGGACAAGTATAAAAATAAAACCAACAGCAATATACACATTTTTTAATGATGGTATAAGGGAATTAATTTTTGTCAGCAGTCTGTTTCTTAAAAAAAAAAAGTATCTAGAAAAAATTCCTGCATAAGTAACCTGTTTTGAAATAAAGAAAGATAGGTGCTAAAGAGTTTAAGTTGCATAAAGGATGACAAAACTCACAAAACTCACTCACAACAAAGAGGAGGGATAAATGCAAGGTGTATCATAAATAACAAAGTTATTTGCTGCTCTGCCATTCCTGCCTCAGCTGTCGTTGCTGTCGCCATTGCTGCTAACTCCACGGCTGCCCGCACCATTGTGCTGCCAGCAGTGTCAGAAATACAGGACAGAAAGACATAGCAGAAGCAGCAGCAACAGTAACAACTCTGAAAGCAACTGTGGCTAATGCCATAAGCTGCAGGTACCATATTGATTAACTTAACTCTGGGAGAGGAGATAGGTATGGATAGGACTTCAGAACCTCAGAGGAATTTAACACATTTATTGTGTTTTCTGGGACATTAGATACATTGCACCAGAAGCAAAGATACCTTGTGAGACCCCACTGGTGTTCACAAAGGCTCGCTTCATAATATTAGCTTGACAAAGTGATGCTCTCTAGGTTATTCTGTAGCTGCTTTTTGGGGAGAGGTAGCCTGCTCAGAGGGCTGTTCAGAGCAGGAGGCGAATGGTAGGACTTCTGAGTTGCACTGGGGAGCTCCCTGTCTGCCTCGCTGACCACAGAGAGAGCCCACAAGGGAGCCAGCCACTGTAGGCTAAAGGAGGCTGCTTTGTGAGTGCTCCCTAGCTGCCTAATGACATTTTTTGTGGTATTCTGACCTTAATTTTATATATATATATTTTCCTTCCTGTGGGAAGAGTGTCACACATAAATGGGAAAGAAAAACAAATTAAGCCACCCATATACAAACCTTGTGATACTGTTCTGCAGTATATTAAACAAACACATAATGGGTGGCCATGATTTGATTAAATATTCATGGTTAAGCAAATTGTGGCTCTTTACAAGGAAGAATTAGAAGACTTATGCTTCTCCTAGTTATTTGTAAGTATCAGAAAATTGAACAATTAAGTCAAGATCAATTAATGAGAACAGCGAATGCTTCCTAGAGTGAAACAACCGTGTATTTCCTACTGTAGCAATTTACTCTGAATGTTGGAGGGGGGAAAGACAGATGCAGACAAAAAACAAAGGCAAATTTTGATATACACAACACTTGTATATATTTCTAACTGCATATCTAGAGTCCTATCTATGTGTAGAATTGGTAGAAAAGTATAGAGCTGAGATTGCCTTAGGCGTCCTGTCAGAAAACCTTGTTTTCAGTTCCTTGAAATTTTCCAAACAAACTATTCAGATTGAAATTTTCAGACTACCTCTCTGCCTCAGCCTGAGTTGTTGGGAATGTTTCCCTTTTCAGGTTTCACATTGTTTTCTGCTTGAACAGCACAATCATTTTGAGATGTTGTAGTGCTCCTGGGATTGATGTACGCCTGTGATTGGGAGATGGAACCTGAAATGTACCTGGCTGATGAGCCTGTTTTCAAGAACATGGTTCATACTTACAGAAATCATTTTAGTTTGGCTAAATTGTAGATAGATTTTCATTCAAAAATTTGTAATACACAGTAGAGATTTGATAGAACTCAGCTAGAGTAGAGACAGGAAGATAGAGGAAGAAGTCTTTCTTTACTTGGCATGCTTCACTCAGTAGATTAGGCCAGTACATCTCAGTGTTATAAAGCTGTTTTGCAAATGATAACATGTCAGTATTATAAAGTTGTCACGAAAATATGGATAATTTTGCTGATATTAAAAATGAAGGTGTGGTCTACCTGGAAAACTCTGAAGATCATGATTCCACATGATACTGAAATCCAAGTAAGAGAGCACGTGCTTTTAAGTCAAACCATTTAAGTTTTATTTTTTAAGTTAACTCAAATATTTAAAGAGTCTATGGGATGAAGGAAGACCAGGTTGATAATCCCTTGCTTCTCCCTTCCAGATAAGGTGTGGAAAGCTTTGGTATTTATTCCTGGAACACATAAAGTTATCTAGCAAAAACAGGAAAGGCCACACATGACATTCCTGACATTTTTACTACAGAAATGAAGGAGGAAAAGAGGGAGAATCCCCATGAACAAACATTTTCAAGGGGTGTCTAATAATTTTAAGGCATCAAAAAGGACACACTGTCAAAGGAACCTAATTTTCTTTTTTTGACTTTATCAAAATTATCTCTGTTCAATTTGAGTGAAATTGATAGGTGATGCTGAACTGACCAGGTCACTAGTCACTTTAAAATATCTGAGCTGCATCTTCTAACTGTAAATTAAAAAGCAGCAAAAGTAAGGCATGACCTGATTTAAAATTTGCCTTTCGCAAGGAGGCTTCAGAGGTGGAAAAAACCAGTCAAAAACCCCCCTTTGTAGTAACTTACAATGAGCAGAATGGAACTTTAGATACCCAGAGTAATCAGCATCAAGTTTAACATTGAAACCCCCGAACCATTTAAAACAATTCTGAAAGCATTGCTTACTGCCTCTAAACAGCTTTATCTCTGGCTCTCTGAGAGCCAGCATTTTTTCCTGCCCATTCTCAAACACCATTTTAGGAATGCTAGTTGTGATGGTGGTGATGCATCCAGCGTCTAGGGACCTGACTGTGCACAGGCAGAGCTGTTTCTCTCCGTATGGATGTAGCGTCAGTGCCTCCTGTTAGGCAGACAGTATTGTCCTATGGGCTCTGTCTGGCTGCCAATTGCATCACCCTCCTCAAACTCGTAACAGTATCTTGAGCAATGTATGAAGTAATCTTACTTATCCTGACTTGCAGAACGTCTCACCATTAACCTAACAAACTGGATTCCTCACACTGACTGTATTTTCCTTTTTAGGTGTGCATGTATGTAAAGAAAACATATACAGGAAATTATATAGTTTTTACATATGGTTTTAAATATCTTTATAGTATATTTAAAATCATGTTTTAAAAGTTCTTGATTAGACAACTCTAGTTGTCTATTGGCAAAGAGCATTATTGCTCCAGCATTAGCATGCTCTGTGTCCCCAATTACAGAAATGTTATTAAACATAGTACTACTGAACTATGACTTAAACTTCCTATTACAGGAAACCATAAAGTTGCAGTACATGAAAAGATCAAAAGGCTTATCCTCACCCAAGGAAACATTTTTATTAGTCTTTTCTCAGCCCCTACTAAAGTATCTTCTGTTCTTACCACTGTATATAAATGTTCTGGGAACTGAAAACACTGGAGGCAGAAAAAGGGCACTGTGTAATCTTGGACCAACCTGCAGACATTTTTCCATATGAAAATACAAAATTAATGTAATGTGTTGGCCATGGAAGTGAAAACTTAACAGCAAGACTTAGTTTTCATATGAAACTGTCTATATGTGGTGCCTGTTGCAAGAGTTTCAGCATAAACTGCACAAAAATTTGTGCTCATTTTAATTATACTACTCTCTTCTTAAAGTGCACTAGGTTGGAGAATACAGATTGGAAAGCAAAAACATTTAATGTTTTATATACTTTTAGGAGATGAAAACAAAAAATAGGTTAAGCTAAAAAAAGGAAAATAAAAATCTAATAATAAAAAATGTGGAAAATACAAATATAAATAAATAACACACTAAGCACCATACTAATGATTGTGTCCCTTTTTCATAACAGGCTAAACGTGGTAAATGACATGCTGATAATTATTCCCATCTAATATTATATTTATTAGATGTAGTAAGGGAATAATGGTATCATCATCATTGCAGTAGCACTGTAGTTGGCCCCTTTTGTGTTTTCCCTTTCCCTGCGTTTTACGCATTGTCCTTCTTCACCAGCAGAAGGGCACATGATAGAGGAAATATAAGAAATGGTGGTGATGGGGTCATAGACCAACCGTTGGCTCCTGATCAGAGGTTTGGGTTGAAGCAGTGTGTAAAGAAGTAAATCTGAAGGCAAAATTAAAGGTAACACGTTCAGAATTGAACTTGCTGCACACTAGAAATAAATGGGTTTTCATGTAAACTGTTATCCTGGCAGTAAAATAGCTATATACATTGCTAATGTATAAGCAAGCTAGGTGAAATTACCCATCTACAAAATTATGGTATAAAAAAATCCTGTTTCTTTACTCACAAAACCAAGGCCATAAATGAGTGAGTCCAACTTAATAGTTACTAGTTTCAACAGTTCCCAGGGACATTTAACTTCACAGCACTGTCCAAAAAAATGCTTAGAACAGAGAGATGTGAATGAAAGGAGATCTACAGAAACACAACTGCACTATTTGCTCCTAATGTTTCATTTTACAGATTTTTCAATTAGAGTTGACTTATCTAGAAATCTATCATTAGCAGAAAAAAAATATTTTGTCTCAAAGGGTCCAACGGAACTAGAGCATGTAGCTGCTTTGATTAGAGCTTAGTGCAGTTCACCTTTCCACCTTCCCCCTGCCCCAGTCTAGAGTATTGGGAATAGGAATTGTTAACTTTATCTCCTTATTTTCATATATTGCATGTGAAATCCTGGTCTTACTGTGGTCCATGAGAGTTTTGCTGTTGATTTCAAGGAGCAAGGATTTCATTGCAGCTGTTACTTTCCTTGAATCTGTATTGTTTGTAGTTACGGGGCTTTGTTATAGACATACATGAAGTGGAAAAAACGTTGAATGAAGGGAAGACATAATTGCATGGCTATGGGTATCCTAAATATAGCTAAGACACTTTATCAAATTCTGCTTTCAGTAGCATTGATAGAAAGTGTAAAATCTCACTCCTAATGTCCATTATTTGGAATCTACACATTAACAATTTGAAGACAGAATATGCAGACACTGTGCAAATAATGGATTTACAAAAAATAAACCAACACTATGCAAAAATGAAGTACTGCAATTCTGCATTATTAAAATGGCAATAAAATGCACATTTAACATACATACTGACATATACGGTATATGAAAAAAATGCAGAGCCAAGAAGTTAATGATACTGTTAGAAATTGAATGCATTTTTGAATATATTTGCTGTTAAAACACATAGAAATTCGTATGTGACATAAAAAAAATAATCAGCATCTATCTGCTGTTAGTGGAAACTTTTCTTATATTTGTATTTTGACAATATAGCAAGACTTTTATGAAAGTATATAAATTGTAGCAAACTATCTGGGCAGAATTTCATTAAATTTACTCTTACATATTAGTCCAAAATAAATATTAAGCATTTACGTAAAATATATTTAATGCTCTGTGAACACAAGTTTTAAACAGCTCCCTACTTGTGCAGCTTTCTTATCCTTCAGCTATACAGTAGGTAGTTCATTTATGATGGAAGAACATGATCATTTGTGCAACAAGGACATATTTGTACATCTGTGCACTCCCTTTCAGGAGCAGCACAGAGCTAGAATTCATCTCACTCCTGGACTTACTTCCAGTAAATGAAAGGGCTGAGTAACCAACGCGCTGGCTAGACTTCCCTCCTTTCCTGTTCCCTGAGAGCCAGGTCTTTGCGCAGTCCACCCTTCCTTCCTGTCTTAAAAGTGCAATGACAGAAGGATTTAAAAAAAAGCTATATTGACCTTTTATCCCTACTAAAGACACACACTGTAAATTCAGCAGAGAAAGTATGGCTTGAGGAGATTTAACAGGAATCACTTTGACTTTTTGTGGTGAGTGAAATTGTGTAGCTGGGATTTAGAGAACAGCATTGATACACGTCAGTGAACGTGCAGGAAGACCTGTTTGAAATAACTTTTCACTTACAGTTACATATTGTGATCTCTTAAAAGATATTTACGTCTATTCTAGCCTTCCCCGGCAAACCCTTTTTCACTGCATCTCATATTTAACAACCGGCATTATGCCAGCTTCAGAAGAACTTCTGGAAAACAACAGAGAAGTGATTGAAATGTCTAAGCGCCCAGAGTTGGTAGTGAATAGTTTGCACTGACACTAGGTGATTCATGCCTTCTAAGTATTTACCTGAAGTCTTACGCTTGAAGGCTTTGGTATAATTGAGCCAGGGCTGCTGTAGTAATTCTTCATGAAAGGCCTCCTGTCACTGCTGCAAGCAGTGCCTTCGTGCCATCTTCCACAGCAACTTGTTTCATATTTCAGGTAATAAAACACATTGGAAACACTGGATTGAAAGCTTTCCTAAAATAGTACTTTTATAGAAACTTTTATTTTTCAGGGGCGGTTGTTATAGCTTTCTAATGTTCTGTGTTTAATTTTAGGCCATAATTCCTGAATCCAATCAAAACAATAATACTTTATCCTCAAAGTGTCTCATTAACTTTAGACCACAACATCACTGTCAATTAGTTAAATTCTGAGGCTGAAAAGCTGCAAAAGAGATCGGAGTTACTGATCTAAACTAACTGTCATCCACAAAAGTTGTCATTTAAGGCTTTAGTAACATTTGGGAATTTTATGTAAGGTGCTCAGTCTCCCAGTTTTGCTTGTCTTAGTCACAGACTTCACACAAGCTTGGTCTTACACAAGACATTACACAAGGCATTAAACGTGCTGGTTTAAGTTTAAGCAGATGGATAAACCTGGCAGGGTTAATGACAATAATCAATGTACTTGACACGAAGTGCATACTTCAGCACTTTGCTCCTGCCACTCAGCACTTCACAGGATCAAGCCCTGCGTGATCTTGAGGTGGTGACAAATCTCCAGATCAGTAATTTATTCCTATTTTAAGTAGTTGTTTTCTGTTTTCTTAGAATGTACACAAATGCTGTAGCTGTGAACATTCAGTTGCAATACATATATAATCCTCTTGTATAATAATGGGTTTTTTTTCACCCTAGCTTTTGATCTTTTCATGTTTTGCAGCTTTATGGTTTCCTGTAATAGGAAGTTTAAGTCATAGTTCAGTAGTAACATGTTCAGTAACATTTCTGTAATTGGTGACACAGTTTATACTAAATGATCAGTAATCTTCTTTTCCAATATGCCACTAGAGCTGTTTAATCAGGAACTTTTAAGGAATAATTTTAAACTATGTTTTACTTACTTGTGCACACAAAGACATGGGAAACTAAATATTTTCCTATATATAAAAGAGAAGTCTAAGTTATCGGGTGTGTCAGCCTAATAGTAAGATGGATGCATCTGCACGTTCAGTTGGTTAAGATCATTGCAGAGCTTGTGGGGTTTGTCAATACATTCTGAGCTTCAGGAGAGGCATCCAGCAGTCAGACACAACCCATGAGACAGTACCTCTGGTTCATCACTTTTTCTTTCCTTATAATGTGCTCAAACTCAAATCAACATTGTGTAACAAATAAAAATAAGCCCCTTGAAGAACTAGTTCATTTTCTGGTGTGTTGTAGGATGTGATACACAATTTTAATGCATTTTAGTATCACAAATGGAAAGACACTATCAACATACAGCCCATTATTGTATTTCTGCTTATGTTTCAACAGGAAATCCAGAATATTAAGTTACTGCTTATACCATGGATCTTGAAAATGAGATGAAAACAAGAAAGAACATGCCTAACCATTGAATTAGGTTTTTTTTTTAAGGAGGCGGGGAAACTTGAACACCAGTTGATTTGTTGATTTGTTGTGTTTTCCCCATAGGTAATAAGCTCAATGAGCTCACTTTCAGAATATTGTCTACCCTCTATCCTGCGCACTTTGTTTGATTGGTATAAAAGACAGAATGGCATAGAAGATGAATCTCATGAGTACAGACCAAGAACCAGTACTAAATCCAAAAGGTATGATTTTGAATATGCATGCAGACATTATTGACAGGTTCTAAGGTAAAATATATTACATTTTGCCCATCAGCTTTTGTGAGGTTACAGTTATTTGCAAATTGTTGTCATCTTTTTCTGCTTGTTCCTGGAACTCTTCTCTCAGCTTCTAGATGGATGGAGTAATTGTGTCTTTAAAATTATGCTCCTGATAGTTCAAACACTGTTTCTTACTGCTGTTTTGGAAGCTGTAATGTCATTTAAATATTGGTTTGTATAAACTATGTCTGTATTCTTTACTCATGTGAGCAGGCTATAATTCTGTGACACTTGGAAGGATTTTTTTTTTTATACAGCATTCTGCTTAGTCGTAGAAATTTCACATAAATCTATCTTCAATCCAAAAACTTGTGAATCAGTCAAAGAGCTTTAGCAACATTGACTTAGCTCTTAAAACAAACAAGTGAACAAAAATAAAGACCCCAAACAAATATATTGATCTCTTATGACATATCAGTAGTTCCTCAGTGATAAGGCAACACATTGGTCTTTGTTTGTATTGAGGTCTGACGATTTGGTACAGGTATATTCTTCAAACTTACTGGTTTTCTGAATACTTTGGTACTACATTTACACACGTTAATGAAGCAGCAGGAGAATCGACACTGGCAGACCTGGTGCTTGGAAATGCATAGGCAATTCTTCACATTAGGATTACATTATAATCCAGTAATTACTGAAGGCAATAGTTGCTGGAATGAAGGGGTAGGAGCTAGTTTTAGAATATCAAGGTAGACATGGACCTGAATCAGACTCTTCCAGACTCTTTATGTCAGTGGAAGTAGGCAATATGAAAGCATGATTCATGAATTAGATGTCTGCTTTTGCGTGAGATGAATCCTTGCCTTGAAGTGCCTCTTTCTCTCAACTTTTTAGAGGACCACCTGCTCGTAAATAGATGTCTTCAGGAACTCCATGCAAAATCTAGTTGAAAGTCAGCGTAGCAGTGAACCAAGGCCACTCTGTCAATTCATAGTGTTACAGAAGGAATGTATAACCAGTCCTTTCTCCAGTTAATGTGAAACCAAGAAAACCAAAATGCAAATAATTTATTTCATCCCTGATCAAGCAGAACTCTTAAGTGCATGCTTTATTATAGGCACATACAATTGAAATCACTAAAGTTCTAATGTTTATAAGAATTGTGCTGAATTTATGCAAACAAAGATCTCACTGAAATCAGTGGTAACTGCTTCAAACAGACTCCAGAACTGTCCCTTTAATGTTTAATTTTTAAAAAGTATTGTTTATTTCATGTTAACTTTTCAGTACAGTTTGAAACTGTGATCAGGTGATCCAAATGGATATTTTTTGTATTTGTATTGCAAGCTACTCACCTCAGACATTTATTCCTCTGTTGTTCTGCACAAGGAATGCGTTTGAATGTTTGACAAGTGATGACAAAGTTAAAAAAATAACACTGAACAGTTTTAAAAAGAGAATGTAGTTTGATTATGAATTCTCCATCGGTACTTGTGCAGCATTTTTCAAAATCCATCACAAGTCTAAATATGAATTTGATAGCACAAAATAATTTATTACGTTTGTCTCCAAAGTGTAATTGAGAACTGTCTAAATGGTGCCATCAGCAAGGAAATTGAAATGAAATCCATTTGTTAGAATACAGAATCCGAAAGTTTCCATGGTTTTGTTTTGTTTTTTTTCCTGAGAAAGTTTTGTTTTGATCTTAAACCGGAAAAAAAGAGGGAGGAAATGGAGAGCGACTTTTAACTATTTGAAAGAAGGTGAAAGTAACAAGTTAGATTTGGTCTATTTGTCTCAGATGTTATAGAGCATATGAGTGCATTACTTTCTGAAATGCTGCACTTCAGTTTAAAAAGTAGAACACAATCCCCTGTTATCTGTATTTGTGTAAATGAGAAAGGCATCTAATATGAATTACGACACATCTCCTAAATATTGTGTTTCCTGTTTTGATTTTGCAGCGATGAACAGCAGAGGGATTATTTAATGGAGAGAAGAGATCTGGCTATTGATTTTATTTTTTCTTTAGTATTAATAGAAGTTTTGAAACAGGTATGGAGTTCTTAAATTATTAATTAACTAATAAATGATGGAAATTACCAATACAACCTAATTTTAGGATTCTTCTTTCTATTTCCGTCTTTAAGAGTGTAATAAAAACATGAGATACACCCTGCATGCTTGTTTATTGCTGTCTTTCTTGCACCTGTAGGATACGTAGTATTCTGTGCTCATACAGACTTTGCTTTGCCAAGTCTTTGGAGCTAAAGTATTTCTCTTCAATACTGAATAAACTTTAAATGGCTGGCTCATTTCAGGTGTTTTGTTAGCTAGATGCTGTGTCAGCTGATACCATATTTGTGTAGGGAAGATACCCAGGAGTAATACAAGCACTAAGGTATGCAGCTTGAAGTGTAATATATGTGTACCGGTTATGTTTTACTTTGTGTTTTCAGATTCCACTTCATCC
The DNA here is from genome assembly GCF_000699145.1 of Aptenodytes forsteri. NCBI lineage: Eukaryota > Metazoa > Chordata > Aves > Sphenisciformes > Spheniscidae > Aptenodytes > Aptenodytes forsteri. Next base: position 5,633,758 of record NW_008794446.1, on the reverse strand, counting down.
TGTAATAGACAGTTTGGTACATGATGTTATTAACTTGGCTTTCAAGCACTTTAAATACAAAGAAGGGTAAGGCTCTTCTTCACACAAAAATTCTATGAAAAAAATTATTTGCTGAATTTTTGAATTGTAGTGGTTTAAGCAGGATGCTTTCTCAGCCAAGAATTCTTTCTTGTCTCTTGCTAGGTACCTTGGTCCTAACACTGGAAATATGCACATTGTTGCAGATTTGTATGCAGAAGTAATAGGTGTTCTAGCTCAAGCAAAGTAAGTAAAATTGAATACCATATATAATGGAAATCCGAGAAGTTTTACTTGCTTAGAATATGAATGCTCTGATTTTCTCGCTTTCTTAAAAGATAGTGTAGAAATAAATCATTTCAGCTCACTGGCCCTCTGTTCATCCAAGTGTTCTAGAGCATAGAACTCTAGGGAATCACAGACTTTCTGCATCTAGCCCAGTGACACTGAATAAATTCAACTAGACTACAGCAGCATTATTTTTCTTATCTCAGCGATGACGACTGTGGAAAGCCCAAAGGGCTGAAGAGAGCTATTTTAATTAATCTTTTTTCTATATGCTATTTTTTCTCTAGCTGGGCAAACCTAAAAATGGCTATACTCCAACATAGCAACATTTTAAATTTTTTCTGCAGTTATTTCCATTTAGAGCTTAATGCAACTGCTTCTGAATCCTTCATCCTGCACTTCTTAGTGCAGATGGCACAGTAAAGACAGAAAACACTTTGTTGAGTCCGGTCTTAAATTTTGAATCTGGAAGCAGACAGATTCAGAAACTCATGTACCCTATATAATGTCTCATCATATGCCTATCACACAAACTAAGCAGAAGAGTGAAATTTACTGCGCCAACATGGATCCATGTCAGTGATCTCTGTCTCCTGACTTCTTGGTGTTACTGAGAGCGAGTCTGCTCTAAAAGACCGATCAACTTAACCAAACTTATTTTTTTAGCTTGATGTAGGCAAACCAGTTTGAGTTCCTGGAAATCATATGACTTTCACAGACGTCAGCTAAGGCCTTACCTGGGCTTCTAAATTGGCTGGGTCAAAGGCAAAAGGGGAAGTGACATCTGGATCCGAAGCTTGAAGTTGACTGTCAAAGACAAAACATACCTGTTCTCCATAAATACTGTTTTTCTCCTCCAATTCTGAAGGGCCTTGCTAAGATGTTACTACCACTGAAGGACTTCTTCCTGCCAACCTGTTTTTTTCAACTCTCCTGTGTTCCCTGTCAGAGGCGATAACAGGTTGTTAGGTGCCACACCTGCCCATGAAAATGACATTCTTTTCATTTTGTCTCAAAAAGGACAGGAGATCCTGTTGGATGATCTTCCTATATGTTATTTTTATGGACAGTGTGTCTCAAAAGACACCTCCAGTAGACTCTTGGGGGGGTCAAAAATGGTCACAGACCACCCCATCCCAAATTGTCGTAGTTAATGCTTAAGTGTTACTGTAATGGCTATTAGAAAAACCCTGAAGGGAGGAATAGCCTATCTGAATATTTTCATGGTTATCATTTAAGCATTTTCTTTTGAAAACATTGCATGTACTGACAAGAAAACTATCGTTCATCTTGGATTTTTTAAAAACATGTGAGGGGATTATTCTAATGATATTGTTAGCTCTTATGTAAAAGAGGGGTGTGGTAAGAAAATAATTGGGAAGATATGGTTATCCAAAGGGACTAAGATCAGGCTGTACACTTCGTTTTCTTTTCTGAGTTTATCAGAAGTGAAAGAAAACCAAACAAAAAGAAATCTCTTCACATACTGACTGAAATGGTATTTTACAACTGAGGTTGAATCTCCTTTAGGTTCTTTCCCATTTATATACCTCACAATACATTTCAAATATGAATCTATACTTCTTTGTAACTAACCAATGTGAATTCATAGATTTCCTGCTGTAAAGAAGAAATTCATGGCGGAGTTAAAAGAGTTACGGCATAAAGAACAAAGCCCATATGTAGTTCAAAGCATTATCAGTCTTATAATGGGAATGAAATTCTTTCGCATTAAGATGTATCCTGTGGAGGACTTTGAAGCTTCTCTTCAGTTTATGCAGGTAAAATTCCTAAGTATATAACTGTGGTTCCCAGACCTTTTAGAATGGGCTCCCCTTCATCTTTCCTGTAATACTCCAGGAGATTTTCCATATGTCATTCCCACATAAATGTATGTACAGCTACTTTCTGTTTGTTCTGAACCTCAGCACTCCAGTCTCCAGTCCCTGGAGTGTATCATTCCATACCAACTTTTCATCAGCCTTACAGCCCTAGTCCCTACATCTCACCCTCCAACAAAAAGTTTTGGTTCTGTAGACCCCAAACCTTCCACCCTGCCATCCCACAGCTGTTCCTTGCCCTGTGTCCCTGCCCAGCTATGTCTCCCTAGCTGCTCACTGCCTCCAAAGTGAATCTTCCACCCTTGACATAGTTGCTAGAGAGGAGAGGAACTTCTGATAGAGAAAAACACAGAGGAAGAGACAAAGAATTGAGGCAAAAGCTGGATGGAATTTCCCTTGGATGTGTCTCCTTCCACCACACCTTCACCCCCCTTCCTGTAGGGTGCATTCTGTACCCTCCTGGTTTGAGAGCCACTAGTACAGAGCATAGTTTGACTATCATGAATGCTTTAAATTAACACATTACATAATTTTGTAAAAGGAAAGAAAATCTTTTATGTTTAAGCATTTTTAAAAGGCCACATTTCTTGTTGGTAATATACGATGGGTTCTGTTCCATCAGCAGGTTTATTTAGCTTAACCTTTTTATTTCCATTTTTTTCTTGGGATCAGTGTCATGGCTACGTGGTTTGTAGCCAGTCATCCAGTAAAATACACGTTTTATGTAAACCTCCATGTAAAGATCAGCTTATTGATGGTGTCAATGGAGTAAAAAGTCAATGTTAGATGCCCACAAGTAAGGATTTGACATTGGAGTACAAATACACATGTGTACAGATACACAGAGCCATTTCTCTAAATCCTGAGCAGGAATCACATTCTGTTTCAATTTTGCAATGTGTTTTAAAGCATATTTAACAACATATTTAAAAGATATTTAACAACACAGGAACAGCTCATTTTTCTTCTTACCTTGCACTTCATTACATGAACACATCTTAGTATGTGTTGAGTTAATGTAAGTTATCCAGAGCTGGCAAGATATCAAAGTAGTGTGTGTTCAGTGCACATGACTGATATGAGTGAATGACTTTGTGGCATAGCTTTATGGCACAGCACTGCTGGGATCCAGTGTTCACTGGTATTGAAATCAGTGGTAAAGCTCCCGTAGAGTAGACTAAAAATTGGGATGCAAATTATCTCTACCTTGCTCATGACTACAGTATCTCAGCACCAAATTAATTCTTATATATACTACAATGCATCATAAGATGCACTGTGTATGTAGTTTTGCTCAGTTTGGTGAAATACACTTACAGTTCGATTCTGTGGACTATCAGTCATTAGTTTGAGTATCTGCATGCAGTGCGTCAGCTACAAGCTCTGTCACACCAGCTCTGCTCTAGTAGAGAGAGACACTTTCAAAGAGTGAGCTAATCTCAGGAGCGAGCTCCAGAAAAGCCTGTCTTCCACCATGGAGTGCAGAAGCAGCCCAGGGAGGCTACTGTCTTTGCATAGGGGCCTCAGCTGTGTAGCAGAAATGGCCAGAGTGACTGAAGCCATGTGGTGTAGAATCCTGATTGCAGCCAGGAAAAATTATGCGTGGTCTAAAGTGTAAACTGCTCTGCACGCATGTGCAGTAAAAAAGGTCAGTGGGGAACATCCTTGTAATGTCAGTGGCTGTTTGGGCCTTGGCGCCAGAGAGGAAGAAGTAACTGGAGCAATGTGATTTGTCGTCCTCAGAGAAGTTGTACAGAAACACAAGAGTGGGTGGATGCTTATCTTCCCTCCCTCATTTCCTGAGCAGCGCAGCTGTGTAGGTAGTAGCTTGCTGCATGTTTAGGACAAAAGTACATTTTAACTTTCTCTCTCAATCCCCAGTTGCAGGTTGGAAATCGTGGTGGTTTGCACCACAGGTCTCTTCCCTGATACAGCACAGTTCTGTATTGACCCTTAATCTGCAATGGATCCTAGCAGTGAAGTTTATCCAAAATATTTACAGTAAGATTGTTCCTTCCCTTGAGTATCTTACCAGAGAAGTATGTTCCTTTTCTGGCCTCCCAGAGCATTGCGTAAAGCAGTCCATGCTTTTACTCTTGCTCCTGAAGGTATACACAGGGAAGGCATGCGGTCAGCCCGAGTCCAACTCCCTTTCCATCCCCAGAACACCACTGGGCACAGCAGGAATCAGTGGAGAGTTTGTGGATTGTCATGGCCAGAATAACAGATCCTCGATTTTGACTTATGTCCTGCTTTGTGCTTGCTGCAAAATGCGGACTTCGACGTTAATAGACAAACGTTTTCTGTGGGATTTGCAAGATAAAAATAGTCACTGACACTTCACATGCATTCAGCAAACATTTAGAGGTCTTTATTCCAGCTGATAAGCAATTTATGTTTCTTGTTTTGTTTTGTTTTAGGAATGTGCACATTATTTCCTTGAAGTTAAAGACAAAGATATCAAGCATGCACTGGCAGGACTGTTTGTTGAAATTCTTGTCCCTGTAGCTGCTGTGAGTTTATTTTTCAGGTTGTTTGCATAATTTCTTTAAATTAGATAAAACAGCTTGTGATGTAGTGGTTTATTAATCTGAAATTGTCTTTCAGGCTGTTAAAAATGAAGTGAATGTCCCCTGTCTGAGGAACTTTGTTGAAAGCCTGTATGATACAACACTTGAACTTTCCTCACGAAAGAAGCACTCATTGGTTAGTAACCCTAAGAAGCAGAGGCTAAAACTCTTTGTCAGAAATATCTCTGAGCAAGAGTCTTGGGAAATTCCCAGAACTGGTTGCAAAACTTTTTTCTGCATTAGGCTTTATAACCAATACATTTCTATTTGCAGGGAAGGTATTTGTGTTTGCAGAAAATAACAGTATTTTATTTTATTTTATTTTATTTTATTTTATTTTATTTTATTCAGAATATGATCAAAACCAGTCTGAATCCAACAGATGTTTTCAGCTTCTGGGTCTGTGATTATTAAACGGTTAGGTTTTCTCATACTTGTTATGTGTAAACATTAGGAGGCGAGGAGAAAGAATAGAGTTCACTTCTTGTCAAGCGAGAACAAATGAGGAATGTGGGAACAACTTTTTCACGGGGCTTAAATAATACATTGTAGGAACAAAAAAATGTATAACACATGCCCTTTTAAATCCGTAACTTGGCTACTGTGCAGCTCCCTATTTCATTTTTTTCTTGTGAGATGAACAGTGGCACTGCAGTGTATTTTTGGAAGCATGAGTTGATCTGAATTAAATGAAGATCTGAGTCAGTTTGACGCTGGCTGCCTTAAGCAGTCTGTCTCTCCAACTGGGTCAGCGAACGTCAGCACTCCAGCATTAGCTAATCTGTTTTGAAGTTATTTTATTTTATTTTATTTTATTTTATTTTATTCAGAATATGATCAAAACCAGTCTGAATCCAACAGATGTTTTCAGCTTCTGGGTCTGTGATTATTAAACGGTTAGGTTTTCTCATACTTGTTATGTGTAAACATTAGGAGGCGAGGAGAAAGAATAGAGTTCACTTCTTGTCAAGCGAGAACAAATGAGGAATGTGGGAACAACTTTTTCACGGGGCTTAAATAATACATTGTAGGAACAAAAAAATGTATAACACATGCCCTTTTAAATCCGTAACTTGGCTACTGTGCAGCTCCCTATTTCATTTTTTTCTTGTGAGATGAACAGTGGCACTGCAGTGTATTTTTGGAAGCATGAGTTGATCTGAATTAAATGAAGATCTGAGTCAGTTTGACGCTGGCTGCCTTAAGCAGTCTGTCTCTCCAACTGGGTCAGCGAACGTCAGCACTCCAGCATTAGCTAATCTGTTTTGAAGTCTTGGACCTTTTAAGTAAAGAACGTTGTCGTTCATCCTCCCTCGTTCTATGGGAAAGTCAAAAAGAATTCCCTGTTCCCAGCGCTCTCGGCAAATGCTGGTCACTAGCGCTAGCGAATCTGCCGAGTGTGTTTGAGCTCACACTCTGCAGAAGTGTGTTTGAGCTCTCTGCTGCCGTGGCACCAGTCCCCATGCAGTCCCAGGGAGAGTCAGACATCCCCTGGAGCACAGTCCTGATCCGGTTTGAATTAGTGGGAGACTGGGGACGGATTTCTGATTTCACTCTGCTTGTGTTTGTGTGGCTCTATTCCACTCTGCCGAGTTAATAAAACATTGTTGAAACTGCAGCAGGGTAAGAGCTTTGCTGTACAGTTTTTACACTAAATAGAACTTCCCCAAACTGGTGGCCGTACTTGCCAAAGTCAATACTACATGCTTGAGAAAGGATTGCACAACTGGGGCTTTGCATTTGATTGCTTGTCTGCAGGTACCACACTGGAGGCTACATAGTTAAAAGTGGCAACATAGAATAGATTCTTGTGAGGGTGTGATTAGAAATACAAACATTGTGAGGAGGAGGAGGAGGGGAAAGGCAAACAGTTGGCAGAAATAGCTGCAGTGCATATTTTCAGGCTTCCAGGAAGAAAGCACACTCTTTAGAGTCTGAAGAGGACCTTCTTTTCCAAGATCAGTGTTTTGTGAATCAGTACACTCACTGTACAGGCAGGATGGGGGCATTCATCTTGCCTCATTCTCTATCTAAAAGTGTTTCGTCTGAGCTAGTCGTTGAGGTTCTCTTGATAGTGAACGCAGACAATTAGGAAACTCCAGGAGATGATTTCTGTCTTCCCTCCTAGGGGTCTTCTTAGGATGGGTTGTAACATTCTTGGGATGTTACTGAACTCTGTGATCCTGTCAAGTACTCAACTATTATAGACATAATGTTAATATGGTAAGAAGGTCTTCCGTGAGAAGACTTCAATTATCCTCTCCCATATGTATTTTGGACATGAAGATTATAAAAATAAAAATTAATGTACATTTGCCATTTGTTCAAGAAACTAGGTCTAACCTAGCTATAGACAATTTATGTTATATATTGCAGGAACAGAAGTTGGGGTTTATGGTGTATTTATACTTTGATCTGTGACTGAAATTAGAATTTTAGGGTTAATTTTGAGAATCATTGGTCTTTAAGATAAAGTTACCTTATTTTTGACTAATAACTTTAAAATCCTGATTGGGTATATTAGCATGACAACTGAAACACAAAAGTCTTGCTGAAATAGCAAAGTCAGTTTCAAAATTAATAGGTGCATTTTAGCTTATTCTTTTTAGTGTAACATTTTCAAGATGAGTGTCAAAGTAAGTGTTGACAAAGAGACCAGGTTCCAGTATTTGAACTTCTACGTTCTGCCTTGCTTCTTCTTATTTTTCACTTCACAAGATGTACCTACCAGCAGATGCAGGCATTGCCTGTATTTTAACACAATTCTTCAGGGTGTTTGACATGTCTCTCAGTAAACATTGTGACTGCAGATTTTGAGGAGTAATAGGCATCTGAGCATTCACAAGTCCCAACAATCTCTGTGGGTCCTGTTGTTATTATAATAAAGTTTAGTTATTTCCATGATACCATTTCTCAGTTAACTGACAGAAATTAGCCCTGTGAGTCTGTAAAATTGTGGCCCATCTTTGGATTTATTATACTGCTATAAGTAGACATGTGGTTGTTTTTATTTCATCCATAAAACATATCTGTAACAGCTTTAGAGAAAGGTTCCTTTTAAATTGTACTACTTAACAATGTGTTTACGTTGGCTAACACGTATTGCACAAAATGGAGGACTTAGAGCTTTAAGTTTACAGTAGCTGTATTAAGTTACTTTTATGTTGTGTAGACATGCAAATAACATGGTATCGACATCCATTTCCTGTTTAGGCTTTGTACCCTTTGGTAACATGCCTGCTTTGTGTCAGTCAGAAGCAGTTCTTTTTAAACAGATGGCATATTTTCCTCAACAACTGCCTATCCAATCTCAAGGTTAGTATCTTCTGGTTTTAATATTGTATTAAAACTACAGTATGTACTATTGATCTGCTGCAAATCCATTTAGGTAAATGTGCTGAATTATTGCTATTATCTGATTCCATACATAATTTTATTCCCGACAGTACAAATTCTTTAGCTGTGCAGATTTTTTCAGTAACAAAAAAGTGTTCTTGTGCCTAGTTTGAATTTCTATGTTTCTCTAGCTCAAACCAAGCCTGAGTCAAACAGCTGTGAAACAGGCAAGATTGTTGATGAAAGTTATTAGCTCGAGTGACATACCCAAACTGACCCAATATTCTTTTTTCACAAAGGCATTCTCAAACAAAGCCCTTGTTATTACTTTATCAGAATGGAACTAGTTGCAGGACACTGATTCCATTGCCTGTTTCACTCTGTTAAGTTGCATTAAAAAAACCTAAACTATTTTAAACTGTTTCCTCCACATATCCATTCTTATTCCTTTACCATTTGTTAGATCTTTGAAGTTTAAGACTAACTGTCCACTGCAATCTGCTGTGGTTCCTGGCCAGCACATACTGTTCAATACACATATGCTAGTTATCATTACTACTCCTCCATGTTTCTTTTACTTGCGCAATAACTCATGTCCCATTCCACACTTGAAGTGGATCCATATGAAAGGATGGTCCTGTGCCTACCTGAAAAGTCCAATATAAGAAGCACAGTGAAGTGGTTAGCTCAAATGAAGGGCCTCCAAACTGCTGCTTGATGAACCAGTGGTTAGGAGGCTTCTGCAAACGGCACAGGTAGAATATGCAACCACTTTCTCAGCTCAGAGGCAAACTGTGGAGGGAATCTCTGTTCTCCAAAAGTTGAATTCCCAAGTTTGTCGACAAGGTATATGTTACATCCTTTATTGCCGTTGCTTTACTGCTGTACTTTATCTTTGTCTTAATGAAACAATTTGTATTGACTCTCTTCATATGGATCCTCCTGTTAGAATAGCTCTTCAGAATGTTCATAGTCTGTCTGAAGATTTCTTTCCACCTGTACCTGAATTACTTACTTTTGCTAAAGATGTATTAGAACCTTATTTGCAAAGAGATTCAGAAAATAAACGTTGTTGTTGCAACTAATTTTTTGGCTTTTTATGAGGTTGTACAAGCTTTAGAAAAGGCAGCTACAGCTGTAAGATCTCTGAGGAGCCAGCTGGGAATACAGGTTTTTCTGAAAATTAGGGAGATCCTGACAAATTATTTGAAACCATTACAGAAAATATAAGTAAGTTGCTCCTACCTTACCAATTGAAAATCTAATTGGAATTCACCTTGCCACCTATAATTTGTTGACATATACTTCTATTCACAGGGCTCATAGATTAATGTGGTGGCACATTCAATCTTTAGTTTGGGGAGGAGGTAAGGTAGCTGAATACATGGCTAAATTAAGAACGTGGTTGGCCACTCCTTCTCAGTACAGAGGAGGAGATGCCCCAACCATAAAGCAATCACTTCACCAGTCAGTAACACCTCAAAGCCCAAACTAAACTCATGCAGCTGGAAGAACAGCTAGGTCAACAAGAAGGAGAAATCCTTCCATTAGAAGGAGAGTTGTGCACACCAGGGCAGTATATGGGACTCCATGATCTTGTGTGGGTTCCCATGAACCACATAATGGATCAGGTTTCTCAAGAGCCTCCACACCCCATAAAGCACAATCTCTTTCCCAAAACCATTAAGGTCAAGCATACACTGGGAAAGCTAAAAGGTTTATCTTCTAATCATATCTCTGATTTTAATATAAACTGGCAAATCTCTGATCTTACAGAAACAAACTTTTCTCTTGAATTAATAAAGGAGACTCCTGCCAGGACATGGAAATACTTGACCCAGCCAAATTCTGGCCAAAGGGCATTTCATACAATCCTGTTGAAAGCGGTGTAAAAGTTAATAAGTAACCTGGTTTTGAAATGGAACATCTATTGTTAACTAAACTTCATTTACAAAAAACTATTCAAGGCAGGAATTCTATATAGGAGAGAGTCAAAGCACTGTGTTTCATTTAGAGGAAAAGTTTTTCAGTGGGAGCAACAGTTCCTTGTCTCCAGACTACATGGGACAAGGAGAAAGCTCCAGTACAATTTGAGCTGAGGGTGCAGAACTTAATTTACAAAGAATGGGTCAAACAATGCCCATCTCGGGAACAAATCCATGGGTACGACACAATATCCCTTTGGCCTGAATAGGCCAGACCTAATGCCATATTATTGGAAAAGAGAAATGGAGGAATTAAAGAAAATGGGTGTCACTCCTGGCAGTCCGGTTGCTCCTTTGCCAATCACAGAAGAAGAGGCGGAGGCATTGAAAAAGAAATTTATAGAAGAGCAACAACAACAAATAAAAGCCAGCAGCACTTATCAAGAAACAGAGCAGATCCTGGCAGAGCTCTGTCACTGACTGCTCCTGTGTTCAAAAGGCCCACATCAACTTCGACAAATTCTTCGGCACCAACAGTGAGCTGGGCACTGCCAGCAGTGGTAAAGGAACCACACCCAGTGCCAATACCTCCTGTTGGGAAAGTGAAGAAGATGTCAGATATATTAGGCCAAATACTCCTGGTCCTAATAGGATTACTGGCTGGGTTTTTCTTGTTGACAAAAATCCTTGAAATACTAAAGAGGCTCAATTGGTGGTGGACTTCTCTCAGTTTTCCAAAGGGAGACATGCTATGTGCTTTCCAAAGTACTGGGCACCCAACCACCATGCACTTGCACAGATCTTGCCCATGGACATGCCCATGATTTCCCTGGATGTTTCTCAGGCTTTTTAACATCTTCCTCTCAATCCTGCTTCTGCCGTGCAGCTTGCTGTTTCTGATGGAAAACTGGTCTACTATTTTCGGAAAGCTCCAATGATATCAGTCTCAGCCCTTTTCTCCTCCATCTCTTCTCAGCTGCCCTCGCAGCTGAACAATTTTGTCATTGGAATATTTGGACTTTTGCTTATAGGGATGACTTCCTCCTCTGCCACACAAGCTCTTGTTACCTTAACTCAGTTAGCCACAGTGTCTGCTGTTCTCTTGAAAGCTTTGGGGTAAGAATAAACTTTGATAAACATACTCCATCACCTGTTGAAGAAATCAAATTCTTAGGACTGAAATTTACAAGGGCTGACATGATGATACCTGATGAAAAATGGATTGAAAGTAAACAGGTTATTAAACAAATCGATTGTAACAAATGTTATGATTTTAAAATCCTGCAAAGATTAATAGGCCACGTAAATTTTGTCATTCCTTTTACTACTTACTCTAATCATGGGCTACAACCATTGTATGCTGCTATAATAAACAAAAAGGATTTTCAATTTTCTGTTCCATATAAAGCTTTATTGTATAAAATGTGTTGTCAAGGAGTTAAATGGAAATTGCAACCCAAGGACAGTGTTCCTATTCTTAGGCTTGTGACAGATGCCACGTTGAAAGTTGGAGCCATATCCCATATCATCGGCGGGTTGTCTTCCTTCCATTTTGCAGGACCTAGACAAATACACATTCAAGAATTATTGATGGCATCGGTTGCAGTTTCTTTGATCAAACCGCGGCCTTTGATCTGTGACTCAACATTTGTCTGCAGACAAAAATTCAGCTCTTTGCAGTGGAGATTTGCACTGTTGGGCCAGGCAAATCTTATCTCGGGTCAAAGTGTACTGGTCTCTCTCAAAGTTTAACCCAGTGGATGGCCCAACACATGGGAGACCATCTGATTGGACTGCATATACTTGCACCCTACTCAGAAAGCCCTTAAAACTGCCACAGAAACAGAAAACTGCATATGACCAAAGAGACCCGAAGACAATCTTATACTAGTTCAAAAGGTTCCAAAAATAAACAACAATCCAGACAGATAATCCAATTCAGTCCAGCTGATCCCAGATGCCATGTTAATTAGGTCAGCTTGAGCATCCACAGATTTTTGTCCTTTCACTACTGAATACGTGCAGTGCATTTATTTATCTGCTGTGTTCTTCATACCATGTCTCCACCATAGGGCTTTTGAATTGACAGAATTAACTGAAGATAGGTTTTCTTTTCAGAGTCAAATTCAGGTGATTTTCAAATAGAGATTTTAAATTGTAACATGTATCTACTTTAACTAACTTGATACTTGGGTTTTTCAACAACTTAAGTAGTACCAGGAGAGGTAGGTCAGATGCATAAGCATCCTGCAGCTACAGGAATGGGGTACCGGGCAGCTGTGAGGCTGTATCTTTTTGTAGTGTCATTACGAAAACTCTGAACCTTGACATCCATTAAGTGCAGAACTTCCTTTCTAATTTGTGCCTGAAGTTCATTCTTACGTTATATGTTTCTCTAGAATAAGGACCCCAAAATGGCTCGAGTTGCACTGGAATCTCTGTACAGACTACTGTGGGTTTACATGATCAGAATTAAATGTGAAAGCAACACAGCTACCCAAAGGTAAGATGCTGTATTTGTAATGATAATCAAGCCTTGTAGAGTAGATGTTGCCACTGAAGAGCTTTTATAGTTCTCCTGAATTCCTTTGAATTGAACCTATTCCTGCTGTGGAACAAAAAACTCAACTGTACACAACAAAATATTCCCTTTTGTGGCACCATCAGTTATTCTCCCACCTATTAAAATTACCATATAAAGTGTTTCTGCTTTTGGAAGAACTAAAAATCACTATTTGCCTGGTTAAAGTTAGAAATATTTTTGTAGTGGCATGTCATTGACTGGTTTATTGTTACTTGTAATGTAGTAATGAGATAAAATAATTAGATTGAATTTGTAACAAAGGATCAGAACAAGATACCCCATTACATTCTCCTTTCAAAGGAAATACATTCTAGTCTTTCTAAATGGAGTAGGATTTCCAACTTAGTTTCATAGTAAGCGAAGGTCTACAAGGTCCAGATATGTCTAATGCTTTTTTTCCTTCTTTTACAGTCGACTTATTACTATTGTCACAACACTTTTCCCAAAAGGGTCCCGTGGTGTTGTGCCAAGAGATATGCCTCTAAACATCTTTGTGAAGATAATACAGTTTATTGCACAGGTATGGGAGAACCATGCATATGTCTTTCCAATTAATGAATAACTTGTTTTCCCAATAACAAATTAACAAATAAGTAAACATCTATTGTCTGAATTTTTTGCAACCCCATTGTCAGTATCTTTCATCTAGGCAATGATAACATTATGGATTGAGCTGGGGCAGACTTCTTTTGAACAGGTTTTGATTAACTTCATTCCACTGAAAATAAATAAAAATGTTTCCACTTCAACTCAAATGTATTTTTTGTCAGTTTTTGGAATTGCCAGCAAGTCAGTAAACATCTATTGTCTGAATTTTTTGCAACCCCATTGTCAGTATCTTTCATCTAGGCAATGATAACATTATGGATTGAGCTGGGGCAGACTTCTTTTGAACAGGTTTTGATTAACTTCATTCCACTGAAAATAAATAAAAATGTTTCCACTTCAACTCAAATGTATTTTTTGTCAGTTTTTGGAATTGCCAGCAAGCCAGAAAATGATTTGTTGACAGGCTTTGACTGTCAATAAAATTAAAAATAATAAGCCATATTTTGTCCTGATACTGAATCATTCCTACTATATAGGACATTGAGTTGCACTGCACAGTAAGTCAGAGGAAAACCAAGTTCTTCATGTAGCTGACACATTTAGTTTTCATCAGTTCAAATGGGAATTGCTAAAATAAACTGACCTTCAGTGCTGGAAGTTTCATCTTTTTTATTAGATTCAGAAAACATTCCCATTGAGAAAGGCACTTAAGCACATGCTTAAAGTCTCTGAATAGGAATGAATTAAACAGATGCTTAAAATCTTCCCTGAACTGCGCCATCTGTTAACAAGCTCCTTTTATATAAAATACTATGTTAGTACCATAATTACCACAGTTTAAATGAAATAATTAAAAGCTTTATTTCCAAAATGGATCATTTTCTATTTAAATGCTATAAATTTTTTAATTTGTCAACATACAGCAGTGTTGAAAGCTTAGATCTGATAATATGTTCTGCATACTTCTGAAAAATCTGTTTTTCCGTACGTTTAAATAAATCCTGATTAAACTGGTTTTCAACATTCTGTTGCCTTAAAGAAAATAAGTAGCAGAAGTGAGCAGCTTAATGATTTGCAATATTTTTACTATTTTAGGAACGTTTAGATTTTGCAATGAAAGAAATTATCTTTGACTTCCTTTGTGTTGGAAAACCAGCAAAAGCTTTCAGTCTCAACCCTGAGGTATGATGTGCATCTGCATTTTTTTGAGTTAGTATTTATTGTACTGTGCTACATTTACTTTCTGGTTACATTCTAAGCATGCTTTCACCTTTGTCCAGTTTTCAGGCCAAATCTTGAACTTGATTTATTGGTAAAAGACATCTGTGGACTTTGATCTGTGAAATGTCACACTGTTTATGCCTATCTCATGTTTCCTCAGTGAAGATTATCAAACATGATGTAGTGCAAATGTATTAAAAAAAAAGAAAAAGATAAATAAAACTATTGATCACAGTATCTCCTTATCACTCTGCTGTTGTTATATGCAATGCCTTAAACTATTTTAATATAAAAACAAATTTTCTGTAACAATTTCACTGTTTTTCAAAACAGTTTTACTGAGAAAGAGTACCTGAACCAAGAAGAATTGAAGATGAGAAAAAAGAAAAAACTCTAATAAAGTTTTACCAATCTGACTAGTAAAACTCTAGGAGCATTAGTGTCATGAGTCAGCTTCCTAGTGCTTTCCCTAGAGAAAACAATCAGAAATTTGAGAAAACAATCTGAAATTTGAAAAACTAAAAAAAAAAACCAAAACCAAAAACACCAACCCCCCCCAAAATAAAAATAAGTGGTAAAATAATGAAAAATTCTCTTGAAAATAATGTATTTGCTTATAATTTTGAAAACATTTTCATTTGGAAATTAAGAATAAACACATGAAAAATAAAAAGCATTTGTGATCATCTCATAAAATATGTCCATATTAATCTTGCAGTATAAACAGTCATATCTATTCACTAAAATGTTAAAATAGAATGAGTTACCTTACAAAAATTATATTTGATACAAAAAAATATTTGGAAAAGTAGACTAAACTTTTTACTGTCAAAAGCAGCAAAAGTGAAAGGCAAGCTTTACTTTGAGCACAGCTTTCATCTTTCTTCAGCAGAGTAAAGAAAAATGAAACACAGTTCTTGAGCAGGCAGTCCCCACCACATCCTGGGTCAGTCACCTGCCGTATTGACTGAGGAAGGTCCTGCAAAGGGCATTGTGTATTAACATTGCTTGAAGCCGAGCTTATAGGGAATGGACATAGTCCTTAGCTTCTTGATGAATCAACATCTGAAATTTTACTGTTTCTCAACAGCAATGTAAGTCCAAAAACAATGAAATAATGGGGCTACTTTTTGATGTGCATGGACTTCAGCGTTCTAAAAAAATACCCATAATCTATGTAAATGCGTCTCTGGGAGACTGTAAGTAGGACAGCCTCTGAGTTTTTGGAATACGTTCCTGGGAAATTGAAACTTTCTGGTCTTTCAGTCGTTGCAATGCAAAGCCTGTAAGCTTTCCTCTGGAGAATTCCCTGAAGACATTCAGGTCACTTAGCCTCATTTTCCCGGTGTTTTCACATAGCAGTTTTGGCACTGAGCACCATTCCAGACTTTTCACACAGTATGGACAACCCTGGGGCCTTTCAAGACAGTTATTGATCTTTTTTCATAATGACCACATAGGACATTTGTGTTTAACTGAAGGTCTGGTTAAGATGTATTACTAAACTCAAGGTCAAATGCACATGTTTTGTCCTGAAGATAAAGAGATAATGTACTAGTGAAAATACCTAGAAATAAAGTTTTGAGAGGGGAGAGCGCTGCTCGTAGTACAGATAAGAATTCACAATTTATTTCATGGGCATTTTTTGTAAAGCATATCAGACTAGTCAATGTAGTGGAGTTACAGAGGAAGTGCTGGCAAGTACATAGCCAAAATTTCAAAGTGATTGAAGAATATGAGTAGAATATGATTATTTGATTACGATACTCATTCATCTTCTGAACTTTACAGAGAATGAATATTGGTCTGAGAGCTTTCTTGGTAATTGCTGATAGCTTGCAGCAAAAAGATGGTGAACCTCCAATGCCAGTGACTGGAGCTGTCCTTCCCTCTGGAAACACTCTCAGAGTGAAGAAAACATATTTGAGCAAAACTCTTACAGAGGAGGAAGCTAAAATGATAGGTCAGTAAGAGAATGGACAATACAGAAACTTGAATGAGAATGAATGTGAAAAAGACTTCAGTACCTGAGCAGAATAATTGACTATTGTTAAGTATTGAATTGATTTCCTTATTGTAAACATTTACTTTATTGTGCATTCTAATGAAATATATGGTTTAGTTTGACAAATACTGTTTTTTTAAATTACTTTCAGGAAAAGTCTTCAGTGGTGCTACACAAGTGGTAGCAACCCTGTGTTCTGGCGGCGTTAAGTACAGAGATAGTTAAGAATTAGCTTCTTTCGGTGCTGAATAGCTGTGTTTATTCATGGATATTCATCTTATTAGAAACAGTGCCTGTGCTCGGAAAATGTACCAGCTTTGAAAACCAGCAGATTCCTTTGATATCCTCATTTTAATTGCAATATTTCACACCAAGTGAAACTTTCAAAATGGAAAAAACTTTTAAATGTAAAATAAAGCTGAACTGAAGTGCCTAAGTTAAAAGCACCGTTACCTTGGGCTTCCTGCGTAGTCAATGTAGAGAGAGAATCCTGTGCTGTAGGAAAAGAGCTTCTGTATGATGCCTTGAAGGCACCTGTTTTTGCTGGCAAAAAAGAAAATTTGGCTACTCACCTTAGCACTTCATTAAGTCCCCAAAGTTACGTGAATGAAACAAAGTTACATATTTCTACACCAGCGACAAAGACCTGTGTTGTACTGTTGCTAGATCATTGTAGTAATATCAAGAAAATAAGCAATGTAAGACCCACTGCTGTTGAAATGTACAACAGACATAGTATTTAGTGCTGTCACTAATTCAGTTCATATGCTATCACCTCATGAGGAAAACATTTTTCTTAATTCATGCAGCACAGCATGAGTAAGCAGCTTTCTTTTTCAAAATATATGTATCTATAAATATCCCAAATTACACAAAAATGCCTATTATTGCAGGTATGTCATTATATTATTCTCAAGTAAGAAAAGCTGTGGACAACATACTCAGACATCTTGACAAGGAAGTGGGGCGGTGCATGATGCTAACCAACATACAGATGCTTAACAAAGAACCTGAAGACATGATTACGTGAGTGCTAAACAGTAAATCCCATAAAATATTGAGATGTAATTTCAGAACTTTTTTTCTGTCTTATCATGAGTCATCAGAGAAACAGCAAGAAATAGGAACATTTAGCTTAATTAGTATATACTTTGAAAAACTGTTTATGACAAGTTGATTGTACTTCTTTGCATGTTGCAGTGTTTGGAATTGAACTAATGCTCTCAATGTAGCCAAAATCATGTGTGAATCCTATGAATGTTTAGATAGTAGAAGTTGAAAGCCCAGAGAGGAAAACCTGTCAGCCTATGCTCAGAACACTGTTTCAGGGTATATTTGCATCACTGAACTTCAAAATGAATGCAACAAATGCTGTAAATCCCTATTAATAATAATCTTTCAAAATTACTATTCATGCCTGTAATCAAAATCAAATCTTAATTATAAACCCAAGTCATTTTGTGACAAGAGTCTTGGATTTAAGCAGTACCCCACTGGAACAGAATCAAACCAGTATGTCTCAAGCAGTGTTGCACAGCAGCATTTTACACTCTCATCCAAAATTATTAATGAGGGAAGTTTCCTGGAGACAGTTGTGGTGAGGTGGACGTCTAGTAGACTTTAGAGACACAGAGACATAATTTGACACATGCAGAGCACAGATTGTAGAGATCCCAACTGTAAGGAGACCTTGCATATCTTTCCTGTTACAGAGGTGGACATGGTAGTTATGCTAGAAGAGAAACAACCCCTGGAAAAAAGTTTGAAGTGTAATGAAAAGGACATTGGTCTCTTTGAGATTGTTTTTTTCATATACTGTCCAAAAAAAAAAAAAAGATAACTTGCTAAAAATACCCTGAGTGGTAGATAGACTGCAATGACTGATCAAATTCAGCTACCTTTTACAGCTGATACAATCTTTATGTTTTAATGACATTCCTCTGCCCTTGTTGCTGTGACTGCGTAGATGAGATTGTAAGCTCTTTGTGTCTTTAGCATTGTCTTACTTTATTTATATTAAATGCCAACATTACTATCCGATAATAATTCGTATTTTTCTTATAGTACTACCCAGTATACTGCTCAGTACTCAACAGGCATTTTCATAACCATTTTGGGTATCCAGGCTTTTGCAAGAGGGAAAGTGAGTTTTGAAACTCACATTTTATTCCCAAAAGATAATTGCATAGTAAAACCTTGAGCACTTAGATAAGAAGTGTACTTAACCTTAGCTGTAAATGTCCTTTCTATGGTTTCTCAGCATCACCGAAGTTGTTTATTTTTAGAGGCAGGGAAAGAATAGACTTTAAAGTGTTTTAAATTTCAGGAAGTCTTATGGTTTGGTAGTAACTTTTATCAGAGACATAAAGATTTTAAGGTTGGAAGATCTAGACATGTAAGTTACTGTATTTTTGTGTTGTACTTTATATCCAGATGAGCTGTAACTTAATATATACATTTGAAAGGAAAAACACATTAGAACACATTTTTACATGTTCTTCCAAGGAAAAAAGATATCTGGGATGCTTAATTATCAGTTGATCTAAAGTCATGTGAACTCATGAAAAACATCATTAGCTGTTCCTATCAGCATTTAAAATGGCCCTTTTAAAACCTGCATTGTGCGTAACTGGAAAAGCCAATATATTGTTTTTATGTAATTGCTTATCATTTTATTCACAGAACTTCATGCTTCATTAGAGTTACATATTTATTTTGAGTTCTTATGGGCTTTAATACATAGATACAACACTACATTTATCTATATTTTAAAGTTATGGCTTTTGTCATATTTACATATAGTTAATGTTATTGTAAAAACTGAGTATCATAATGCTATATTTAATAACAAAATAAGAATCAGAGGGAAGTAGCTAGGCAATGAATAGTCATAACATACTAAAGTATACGGATTCTGGAATTTTCTTTGGCAGTGTTAGACATGCTTCTGTATTTAATGACTGATCCTTTAAGCATTTATTGTTGAAGTAGTAAATGCCACTCTGAAGAGTGTTACTAAAATCCTGACTAAGGAGCGTCCTTTGCATCCTCCACTGGGATATGAATTTCAATATGGGTTATAATTACTTTCCAATGTCTAGTCAGAATAGGGCATCCATTTTTCTAATATACAAACCTGTTCTTGCAAGTACTTCAAAGATTTTTGCTGGCAATACCTAACTAAAATCTGATACTGCTGGTATAGAAACACAAGCTTCCAGGTGAGGACAGCTGTCGGTGTGTTCATCCAGAGCTCATCCTTTTGGATCCTGAGTCAGCCAGAGATGACTGCGGAGCCCTGTGAGGCCCCCCTTGCCAGATACTTCCCATGCTGTGCCTCGTAGCTCAGATAAGTTGGGAACTTGAGCCTCAGATTTGGATCTTCTCCTGCTAGTCTTCTGAGCAGCTGATAAGCCACAGAACACCCACGGATTTTATATTTATTAATAATTACTCATTTGTCTTCATAACAGTTTCCTCTCAGACTATTATTTTACATGCCTCCATTTTAAATGCACAAACTGTTTACCCTTGCTGGGCACTGATAGTAAGGAAAGTACAGGTGTACTCTGCGCTGGGTCAAAAACTGGCTGGACGGCCGGGCCCAGAGAGTTGTGGTGAATGGAGTTACATCCAGTTGGCGGCCGGTCACGAGCGGTGTTCCCCAGGGCTCAGTACTGGGGCCAGTCTTGTTCAATATCTTTATCAGTGATGTGGATGAGGGGATCGAGTGCACCCTCAGTAAGTTTGCAGAGGACACCAAGTTGG